>NC_042620.1:63834333-64101833 GCF_901001135.1 Rhinatrema bivittatum | reverse complement strand
CACCAAAACCACAGAGTCCTAAAAGAAATCAAACATGAAATTGCAAATCTGTTACTACGAATGTCTAACTTATCATTTAACATAGCCACAATACCTGAAGACTAGAAGGTGGCTAATGTGGCACCAATATTTAGAAAGAGCTCCAGGGGTGATTCAAGAAACTATAGACTGATGACCTAGACATTGGTGCCAGGCAAATGGTAGACTGTAATAAAAATAAAATCAATGGTCACAATGGTCTTTTTTAGAAATGCATATTCAATATTTTTTAAATTTCTTGTGAATAAGAACAAATTTCTCCAATTCATCCAAAACATATGTGCCCAAGCACAGTGGAACTCTAATCTGAACACAAGTAAGCTTTTTTCTATTTCACATATATTTGGATGAATTGGAGAAGTTATTCTTTTTCACAAGACATTTGCACAAATATTGGATAAACATTTCTAAAAAGACCGTTGGACCTATGATTACATATGACCGCTCTTGCGGAGAAAGGTATTGCACTAAGTAACCCTCCGGTGTTTATGATGGCCCTTCAATCAATTAAACATTCACACTGTTTTAGTCTTGTGCCTATTTAAATATTTAAATTTGAGTGGATGAGGGTTTTCTGTATTTTTTATTTCATTTGCAAAGTCTCCCATGAGATACTCATCAGGAAATTGAAAGTCATGGGATAGGACTAGGAAGCAGTGTCCTATTATAGATTGGAAAACTTGTTAAAAGACGGAAAAGAGAGGGTAGAATTAAATGATTAGTTTCCAAATAGAGAAAAGTCATTAGTGGAGTACCAAAGGAATCATTATCAGGACCCATTCCCTATAAAGTATTCACAAATGATCTGGAAAAGGGAATGACAAGTGAAGTTATCAGATCTGAAGATTATTCAAAGTTATTAAAAATTATTCAAAGTTGTTAAAACAGCAGTGGATTGTAAGGAACTGCAGCAGGACCATGTGAGACTAGAATGTCAGATGAAATAAAAAGTGCAAAATGATGCATAAAGGGAAAATTAATCCCAATTACAGATACACAATGCTGGGTCCTGTATTGGGAATCACCACCCAGGAAAAAGGACTTGGTGTCCTTGAAGATAATACTACATTGAAATTCTCAGCTCAGTGTGTGGCGGTGGTCGAAAAAGCAAATAGAATGTTAGGAATTATCCAGAAAGTAATGAAGAATAAAATGGAAAATCTGTATGATGTAACCATATCTTGAGTACTGTATGCAGTCCTGATCTTCCCGCATCTCAAAATGACTGTAGAACTGTAGAACTAGAAAAGGTACAGAGAATGACAACAATGATATGAATGGAATGACTCCCTTAGGAGGAGAAACTGCACAAGTTAAGCCTCTTCAGCTTGCATGAGAAGAGACAAGTTTAAAAATCATGAGTGGACTGAAACCTGATAAATAATGGTTATATATCCTTTCAAATAATACCAAAATGAAGGGATACTCCATGAAACTAGAAACCAGCAGATAGAAAACAAATCCTAGAAAGTATTTTTCCACTCTGCACCCAATCAAGCTTTGGAATCTGTTGCAGGAGGATGTAGTCAAGACAACTAGCAGGGCAGGATTTAAAAGAGTTTTGGACAAGTTCCTGGAGAAAAAGTCCATAAAATATTAGTAATATCCAGGTAGTCTAAAAGAAAGCTTTTGCTATCCCTGGGAGTAAGAGGAAATAGATCTGTTATGTGGGATCTTCTGGGTATTTGCAACCACAGACTGGCCATTGTTGGAGACAGGATCCTGGGCTCAATGGACCTTTGTCTGTTCCAGCATGGCATTTATTATGTTCTTATATTCCAACTAAGAGGAAAACAGTGCAGACAATGAAATCAGATGTAGGGTTTTGCTGTGGCATGCTGCTATATATGTATATACCTCAAATGTAATGTATGCTTGTAGTAATGTGTAAGGCAGAATGTCTTTTGTTCTGTGCTGGACACAGACACCATTGGGTATGAGTGCCCCCAGCGGCCAGATATGAGATGGCATACAAAATATATAAAATTGGCATCCATAAATCAAACTGTTTTTTTTTTTTTTTTGTGACAATTAAATGTGTTGGGTAATAGTCCTGTAAAATTTGTGTATGGTGTTTCCAAATTCTGTCATCATACGTGTGTTGCAGAGGGGGAGGGGGAAGGTAGGTGGATATCCCATGGGGATGTGAAGCTGCATCAGTGGAAGTTAGAGAAAAGCATAATGTTTCATCACAGCATTTCTATTGGAGGCTTGCTGCAGGTGGTAGACTCCTAGCTGTTTAAGATCATGTGACTTCTGAGTTCCGCTTGGGATTTTAGTGATGGAGTTTTGAGAAGAAGGGTGATTTCTATTAGTTCCCCTTTCCTTACCCAGTATTGGATTCCACCCAGTGCTGGGAAAGTTAGGAAATGAAAAACCCACATTTTCTGACGCTAACTCGGCGGCTGTTAAAATGTGAATCTCAGCATTTTTTTGTATTTAGTGATTTTCTTTTCACTCTATTGCTTAACTCTGTAGTCTCCAATCATAAATGTCTTGTCATTTAGGGTAAAGACTCCTGTGAGGAGCCTCCTCTTCTTTCACCACATGGAATTCTTTACAATCCCAAATAACGTCTCCGATGTTACTCAAACATTTTAGGATGATGAGTGAAGAAGAGGATTTTTGCTTTCCTGCTGGTATGAATTTGGGATCATTCATCCTGAAACTTTTGCGTAACATCGGAGAAGTTATTTGGGATTGTAAAGGATTTCATCAGGAGAAAGAAGAGGAGGCTTGAGGCTCCTCACAGGAGTCTCTACCCTAAATGGCAAGACAGTTATGTTTGGAGACTATGGAATTAAGCAGCAGAGCACAGGTGTTTTGGAAGAGGGGAACCACTAATAATAGGATATCATATTCATCCTGGGAGGCCTATTTTCCTTCCCCTTGAAGATAGAGAATCCTAAAAAAATAACAACGGACCACATACACAGATTAAGTTTGGAGCAGTCCCTTTGGAATGATCATGGGTGTAATTAGAAGAAAATGTTCATGATGCCAATTGATTATCATTGACCAAATCAGACAGTAAACTTTTATTTTTAGAATGCCCAACTCAAGTAGTCAGTCGGGTTTATTTGAAAAGGTAATGTTAGAGATGTAAAGATTGCTCTTATGTCCCCTAGAGAGAGACCTTTGCACAATGCCTGGGTCCTGAAGATATATCTTCCCCCCCATTCAGAGAATATATGCCTGGGTTTGGAATGAATTTGCCTGGACTAAGCCCTAGTACTGAGTGTGCCCTTGTCTTCATAGAGACACCTAGAAGATGGGTTATGTGAATGTAGCATGTACTAATAGGGCTGCATAAAATCTAAAAGATCAGGTGGATTTATGAACAAGAGATTACAGATGGCCTGTGAGTGATTCTCATAACATATAAGTTGCCTTTTTATTCTTTATTTAGCTATGCAATATATCACCATTTTGAGTATTTTTATAATAAACATGTCTAGTCAAAGAAAGCATTAATGAAGCAATTCCCCAAATAAAACAGCCCATCATATCTGAGTTGCAACAGAGAGAAAGTATAGTCTTTGTAGTTTTAATCAAGATCACAAGACTTGTTTTCAACGTCTGTCATCTTTAATTTTACAGCACTTCATTTCAGAGTGGGGACTGTCAGGGTCACATGCAATTAAAACACAGGCAAGATTTGTCTTGTGAAATCTTAACACAAAAAGTAATGTGTTAGTCCATTTTAACTTTTCTAATGAACTCTGTGAACTTACTAATTACTTTTCCCCTTCTTGTCACCTTTTTGCATGCCATTTTTTTAAATTAATAGATAAGTCTAAAATATTCATATGATTGAGGATACCAAAGTTAAACCAAGAGAATAAAGGAATATATTTTATATAAATATAGTATAAAAAATATCTAAATCTTGCTACTTAAATTACAAATGGGTGCATGGATCAAATTCAAGGATATAGTCATTGATCTACTTAAGCAGGGCAGGTAAAAGTGCAATAGAGGTCAATCATATGAACTAGAATTCATTCTCTTAAGGGAAGGTAAAGGTACTATAATGTGGATGGCCATAAAAACTGTTAAAAGCCCATGCCTTTGTATTTGCTTTGATAGCATTAGTGTAGTTGTTGCATCACCATGATCAGCAAATTGCATAGACCCTTATTAACCTTATTGATAAGGAGCTTAGGGAAGGCCCATTCAGTCCACAATATATTCTTCCTTTTGTTCTCCTGTCTGTCTCAGTTTGCAATCCTGGCCTTTTTATATGGCAAGCTTTTATGTTGTACCTCAAAATTCTGAGCAAGTTCTCTGTTTATTTATGAGGGAGCGTAAGAGTCATCACAGAGAAAATGTAGGAGTACACATGGGGCCATAGTCCTATTTAAATGTGTCTAGGACAGGACACCTGTAGAATGTTTGATAAAGAAACTTTTATATTGCCACTCTTTCAATGCAGCTAGGGTCTGTAAGGATCTGGGGATTATTTTTGATACCTGTCCAAAGAGTTATGTCCACACTGATTTCCATTCTGAGCTACTAATTAACTTATTGTATGAAGGAACAGGTCAATTTAATACCTGCATTCTTTCTATAATGCCAAGTAAAGTGAAATGTGCGTTGTGAATCTAGTTAGCATTGCCTTTTTGAAGTCATTTTGAAGTTTCCAGTTCTGCTAACTGTGACTAAAATTGATAGCTATAAAAATGTTAAAACCACTACCAGTTCTCTCATCCATTTGTGTATTTTGACTTAAAATTCCTCATTCATCTGAGCACTGTGCATGCACATCCTAGCACTTACAATGGTTTCACAGGAATCACTGATTTCTAGATCACCACCATCTAAAAAAGTCATTGTTCTTGTTTACTCATTCCAGTGCATTTGTTGCCAGAAAGGGAAGGGAAGTGCCGAAAGCAACCTATGCCCAGGGTACCATTTTTCTCAGCAATTGCCCTGTGGTGTGAAAGAAGAGTGGTTTCTATATATAGTAGTCATCTACATTTTCAATGTTTTAGGGTGTGCTATTTCAAAATAGTGTGTAAAAACAAAACAGTTAACACAGGAATGGTAATTTTCAAACTGGAGCACGTTTGCGCACATGCGTTGACCTGCTCTCAGGGACACAGCTATTTTATAACATTGCATGTATATATGCATGCATGTTACAAAACAACCTGGCTGCGTGCACATGTGCACCAAAATTTTAAGTGAGAGCGTTGTAACTGGCGCACATATCCTACTTCTACTGCGTAAGTCAAGGGATTTTAAAAGGGTTGTGCAACAACACCATTCACAGTTTACCTGTTCATCCATCAGTTCACCTGGTTTGATAGCCTACACTCCCCCAGTTAACACAGACCATTTAAACCCCTCAGAAATGCCTCAATTCTTTTATTTTATCACTTACATGTCATCCATAGCAGAAGTAAAGTTTATGTGGCAGGGGACCTTGGGCACCACCAGGGTGCATAAGTATATATGCGTGCATCTCTTTGCCAGGCTCCAAAATGCCTAGACCTGCCCAGACCATGTGCAAACCCCACCCCTTTTGGGAAAATTTTAGATGTGCATGCCGCAGCATTTCCACACATTTGTGGGCGCTTTTTTAAGTAAGGTTAGCGTGTGTGCGAACTCAACTTTTGCCACACCGCTCCTGATTGATGCACATGCGGGACTTTTAATATCACCTTTTAATTTTTAAATAGCACATGCTAAAATGAAATCATATACATTATAATTGTAGTGCGTGCTATTTAATTTTTAGTGTGTACTATTTTGAAATAGTGCACACTAAAACAAAACAAAACTCCCCCAAAAACAAAACGCAAAAATGTTCACCCTACTGTTTGACTATTGTCGTCTTTGGGTTGCCCAAGGAATGAGCAACCTCATATCTGGAGAGGCGAATCCCAGCTAAAGTCAGTGAAAGCAGGAACCTGGGAATCTTCCCCCTATGCTGAACAACCCTCCCTTCAGGTCGAGCCCTCAGGTTTCTAGTGATTAGTGTGTCCCAAGAAACAGGGAAACCCCTAATACCAGCAAGGGACTGAAGCACATTGGGAATCCATGAAGGAGAAAAACAGGAGTGCTCAAGGTAAATCTAGAGGAAGTATTCTGGATACAAAAATAGAAGGAGAGTACAAAGACCATGCCCTGGCAACTGACTGATAAGACCATTTCAGTATTAATACTAGTCGATAAAGATGAGGTAAAGAAACAAAATGACCACCAGCGGAAAGTAAGGGGAACAGGGTTGGGAAGAATGGATAGACAGTCAAAGAAGCTCACAGTACAACCTGCAGACTGGAGGAGAATTTGACAATGAATCCTTATAGTACCCCCCCCCCCCCTTCAGAGATGGCCTCCCCCCTTCAGAGATGGCCCTTGTATTGCTTTGAAAGAAATTTCTTCAAAAGATGAGATGCTTGAATGTCAGATGCATCAACCCAATATCTTCTTCAGGGTCATACCCCTTACAATGGACCCTGTACTGTACTCTATTATGGGACACTATAGAGTCTAGAATCTCCTTGTGAAGTATGTGAAGTAAAAAATTAGTTTGTTTTCCTATAGAGCTCTTGAATTGCTTTAGCTTCTCAATAGTTTGAAAAATAGAGAAAAATTCAACTTCCTTACTTCTTTTCTGAGGCAGAAATCTCATCAAAGCAGTTTATGCAATAAACTTTATTGTAGATAACATTAATGCTCTTTTGTGCATTGTGATGGAATTGACAATAGAAATCCCCAGAATACCTTAAAGGACTGACTCCAGTATCTGGCCCGGACCAGCTTAAACCAAACTGAATGGGAATTCTGGTCCAAGGGCATTTCCCTTAGCTGGGGATAAGAAGCTAATCCCAGAGGGAACAAGTAGGCCCCAGGAAGAAGAGAAGGTAGCTCTTACTACAACACTGACCTATCGATTGATTGATTGCTGATGAGGAGAAGGCATCGCCTACTACAGCACTGACCTATCACTATTGCTGTAACTTTTGAGTTAGAACTGCTGAGATAAGCAGACTTTTTCTGTTATTGTTTTGCTTGCAGTGTAAATAAAACAGATTTTGTAGAGAAAGGACAGAATCCACATTACTCTATCCTCCAGCAAGCCAAACACTGCTTGCATATTATTACATGGACACAAAAAATAGTGAGTTATGAAGAAAGACCCTTCATGTTAAAAAGGGTCTGAAAAGTCTCGTGCAAAAATTTCTGCGGCCACACGTGAATGAAGGAATGTAAAATGCAAATGATGTTTTACTGAGCTCATGCTAAATACAGTAGCATACTCTGTCTTCACTAACTAGATTCAATGTAGTATTCACTAGGACCTGGTGTTTACTTACTAACGTGAGTATCTTATGACTGTAAAACAACTTGGTGCCAGATGGCCCTGAGACTGGCAGTGTTCTTAAATCAGGGGGCCAGGAGTGATTGGAGCTTGCCACTGCCTCTTTCTCTCTTGGAAACTCACAATGGGTAAGTAGGGGCTGGGGGAGCTGAGGGGAACTAGGAGAGGGAATTCATGGGAGTAGGGAGTAGGAGGTGGGTAATTTGTTTAGTTTTTTTTTAATGTGATATATGAATGGGCCCGTGCCCCGTGCACAGAGCCCAAAAATAACCTGGCGCCATGCGTGATGGCCCAGCAGAGTCCTACCAGTGGCATGCTTCTCTTCCTTCCGCTGTCCCGTGCGATGGTGGCACAGCTGAGCGGGGGTGGGGGGGGGGAGGAGCAGTCACGGGAGGCTTCTTCCTTTCCTGGCCAGCAGGGGAGGGGCGAGGAATGATCATGAGCTGATGATGTCGCAGCCCCTGTTAAAGGGCCATGACCCAGTAGTGTTCGGCTTCTTTCTTTCCTGGACAGCATTCATGTAGCACCTGGGAGTCACGGCAACCGTGGTGCGGTGGGGGATCAACAGGGGCTTGGGGCCACGTGGCATGGAAGAAGCATGGTCAGTTTTCATGTGCAGCAGACTGGAGCTGCATCGCAGGGGATGGGCCAGGAGTGGTTTGCTGTCACCAGGGGAACCATGTTGCTCCCTTTGGGTCAACTGGGGGGTTCCCGGCCAGCATTGAAACAGGCACATGCCATCCGTGAAACATGGCTCACTTGGGGACAGGCAGCGGTTTTCACAGCGCAATACAAGCAGGTACTTCAGTAGTTCACTTCATAGAGCTGAAGACTTACCTAGAAGCTTTACTTCAGCCGATTTTGTTTCAGGGTGCCCGGTAAGGGAAAGGAGAACATGTGCTGTGTCACAGCTGAAAAAAGGGGGATGGAACTCGCTTATGGCAGGGCACATGGCGTCGGGGTTTTCTCGACGGAAACTCCATTGCCGGCCTTTGCAGGATGTTAGGTAGGAAGGGTTGCTGAGTCATTGCCGTGGAGCTTGCTGGCTGGGTGGCTGCGGGGGAGGCTATGCTCCTCCACTTTTGAAGGGGAGAGGACCTTTGTTTTTTTGAAGAGGTCTTTGGGTTTCTGGACCCTTGCATGAGGGGTTTCCACTTATCATGGACTGGTGGGGCTGGTGATCTGGGTTGGATGATGGTCTTTTGCAGTGGCCTGTACTGCCTGCAGACTGCTGATGGGTTCATTTTGCTTTGGGGGCTCGTCTGTTAAGGGGAGATGGACACGCATCTGGTCTCTGTTCTCTAAATGGGGTTGATGCATCTGAAGTGGGAAGTCGCATTGTGATGCATTTTCCTTCTGTATGGGTCCTTTGCAGTGGGGTTGGAGGGGGTGGGTTGGGATGGGGTCAGCAGTTCAGGACACTCCGGTTGGCATTGGCCCTGGTGCATGGCCCCCCCTCCCCAGATTAGCAGTCTTGTTGGGAGGTGGTGGTGGTCCTTGCCATTCATAGGAGGCCCTTCATGCATGGGTAGGCATGGCTAATTAAAAAAAAAAATAAAGAAGTATTTGGCTATTGCTGCCATTGGTGGCAGGGGATCTCTTTTGAGTTTGGGTACTTACCAGGTGATTGGGGCCTGGATAAGCCACTGTTCAAGGCACATTGCTGGTCTTGGATGGAATCTCTGTCTGATTCTGTGGCTGCTGGCAGTCGTGAGTTGCAGGCAAGGGGGGAGGTGCACATGTATGCTCTATTCTGTTCTCCAGGTCTTGGGTACACCTGGTCCCATCAACATAGTCTGTCAAGAAAATTGAGTGCCCTACTGTCTGCAGGCATGTGTGGCAGAGACTTGCGTGCTCAGGTGCCTGCATTATATTGGCCACCTCCTAGGTTTCCTCTAAAGACATAGTGACAGAGTGGTGAGGGCAGACAGGGACCAAGGGGTCCATGCAGTATTCCCTGCAAACTTCTTAAGATGGTATATGCCATGCAGATTACCCCATGTTTCTCTAAAATTAGCAACTGCTGCATTGTGAAGTTATTTGATCTGAGCGACGCACACATTGTTATGTCATAAGTGGTTTTGGCAGGGGGCCCTTCGGATTCACACAGACCACTTGCCTGGCAGATTTATCCATTGGCATTGGAATCGGAGTTGGTCTGTTGCCTCGCAGGAACAGCATGATAGAGACATTCAGATACCTAGAGGTTGGCAATGGTACAGTGAATGAACCTTTTTGAATGACAGGGGAAGTTCTGGAACTGGACGATGGGATTGAGGCTCCTAGATGGTAGATTCAGGAATATTATTGGAGAATATTGTTTCAAGGTAAGAGTATGGGATTCATGAAACACTCTCCGGGAGCAAGTGGCTAAAACAGCAACTGACCTCAAGAGGACACAAGACAAACACGGAAGTTTCTTAGTGGAAAGAATGTTGAGACATAATAGAAGTCAGGTTAGTACCCAGCAAGCTAAAACTCCTCAGAGTCTGGCCAGGTCAGTGCAACACTTGCTGGTGGTGGGGCACCTCCTTAGAGCAGAAGGTTGAACAAGAGCAGCAAAATTGGAGGCCATTCCTTCAGGATTTGGGCCAAGTATTTAGTAATAAAGAGGAGGTAGTGAGAGCTTTAGACAAATATACTTTAGATGGGAATAAGAAGAATGCAGGGGATCCAGTGCCTATTGGCTGCTTGGTGTTTTGCAAGTATTTCAAACTGCTCAGCTCTTTTCTGCAGAGGGCATTGGTACAGCGTTCCAGGGTTGAAAACATCATACATTATCTGGACGACTATTTTTTCATTGGCCTGAGTGAGTCCAACTGCTGAGTCCCTCCGCAATGTTCAGGTGATGATGACTGATTTCAGAGTCCCTCCGGCACAGATGAAGATTGAAGACCTACCACCTTTATCCATTTCTTGGCCATCAAGCTTGACTTAGAGGAGCCGACATCTGGGTTACCAGAGGAAAAAGTGGTTAAGTGGCAGGATAAGTTGAGCAAAGAGGCAAGTGCAAAGAAGCACAACTCTCAGAGATTTGCAACACATTGCTGATAGCCTGAATTTGGCATGTAGAAGGATAACCACAGAAGACTGGCCGCGGAAACTATAGGCACGTGTGGGACTCATCACTTCATTAGGATACATTGACCCATGTGCAATGACATCACCATTTGGGAATCCTTCCTGGACGATTTCAATGGGGCACTTTCCAGCAGGGGATTTGAGAAACACTCGGATGCCTCTGGAGGATGGGGTTTCAGGCTGTATTGCCTAGGTGCATGGCTGCCATACCTGGGCCAGACAATCAAGTGGAGGTACCCACAGAAGAGGAGCCAGGAACCAATGTCCTGAACCACCTATGGGGGATCGGTCACCGATTACCAGAGTCCTCATGTAAGGATTAATAGCCAGTAGCATATGGTCAGCTTACTGCAGGAGTCAGGCGAGGGGCCTCCTCACCTGGGAACAAGGTGGGGGGCCTGGATCTCAATGTTGACTTGCTTGGTTATTATGGCAGTCAGCAGTGGTGGTGGTCTAGCCTGGTCTTTGGCAACTGCCTTACAGGCTCGGATACCAGTCTCAGTGCCGGATGACCTGATGGTACATGCATCTCTTCAGTCAAGGAAATGGGCCATACAGAGGCTCAGTGGTTAGACATCTAAAAGATCTGGATTTCATTGTAAAAGCATGTGGATGGGGAGATACCACCAAGTCCTTCCTGTTGAGGAGGTCATTGGAGGGTTAATAGATAAAGTTGGGGACAAGTATGGCTTTCAATGACAAATGACTTGCTAGGGACCCTATGGGTGCTTTTTGGCATTCATCTGAACTTTTGACTTAAAAACCAACCTCTTTTGCCTTCTCGCTGGCCTTTTAGAGCTTTATGTTTGAGCGAGTCGGTCGCATCTCACAAGAACGATCCAGGTACCTGTGGCATATGAACATAAGAACATGCCATACTGGGTCAGACCAAGGGTCCATCAAGCCCAGCATCCTGTTTCCAACAGTGGCCAATCCAGGCCATAAGAACCTGGCAAGTACCCAAAAACTAAGTCTATTCCATGTTACTGATGGTAGTAATAGCAGTGGCTATTTTCTAAGTCAATTTAATTAATAGCAGGTAATGGACTTCTCCTCCAAGATCTTATCCAAACCTTTTTAAAACCCAGCTACACTAATTGCACTAACCACATCCCCTGGCAACAAATTCCAGAGTTTAATTGTGTGTTGAGAGAAAAAGAACTTTCTCCAATTATTTAAAATGTGCTACATACTAACTTCAGGATGTGCCCCCTAGTCCTTTTATTATCCGAAAGAGTAACCAATTCACTTTTACCCATTCTAGACCTCTCATGATTTTAAACACCTCTATCAAATCCCCCCTCAGCTGTCTCTTCTCCAAGCTGAACAGTCTTACACCTTAGTGCTCCATATCAAGATTTGGACCATTTGTTGCCTCTTCTTTGGACTGAGGGATTTGATGGCAACTCCACATGCCATCATTACACATTTTGGGGGGCAATAACCTTGGTGAATTATCAAACAATCAGTTGACCTTATTTCTTGAGGTCAGATATTATTCCTTATCCAAAGTTGAAAGATTCAAGGTTGTTTCTGTTCCCTCATACATTATGCCAACCATCAGATCAGTGTATGGATGTGCAAGCTGGGTGGTTGCCAGATAAAGTATGAATGGCGGATTTCCAATGGCAGGGTTTGCTTAGGTCGGGTGAAGTCCATCTTTTGGAAGTTGGCTGTGATATTCAACAATGACCTTCAGGAGGCTCTGAAGGGATTGTTGGCATAAGGCAAGAGCACACCCTACCTCATGCATGTGGCAGTTATCTGGGCTGATAGGGGCATTTCAGACATGGTGCAGGCGGGCATCGCGGTCCAGGTCAGCAGTCGACTGGCACCTTGGGCAGCACAGGGCGGGCGTTCGAATGCCAGAGGTCGGGGGCACCCTTGCTTGGGGACAGGGTGAGGGGCCCGGGTTCTATGCTGCCTTGCTTTGTTGCTGCAGCGGGCAGCAGAGGTGGTGCTGTCGCCTGGTCTTAGTTGCTGCCCTGCTTGGTTTTTGTGGTGGGAGGCAGAGTTGGTGGCATAGCCTGGTCTTGGCAACTGCCCTAGCAGTCCGGATACCAGTTTATCTAGGGGTATATGTATATTGTGTATATATATATATATATATATATATATATAGAGAGAGAGAGAGTTAATAAAGCTGCGGACCTTTTAATCCAAGATCTGTCTTTGTTGTCATTCCATTATATTCCATTGTATTAAGAATGTATGCATGAATGGCTATGGGTCAATTAGAGGCGATGGGGGCAGTAGGAGCTCGGGGTGGGAGGAACATATTTGGGATGACACTACAGTCATGGCTGCCGGAATTATTATTTTCATTCCACAAATGAACCAAACCAAAATAAACATTAAACAAAGCAAATTTTGAAACCCACAGAAACAAAAAACAAAGAGCCAAAACAGAATGTTTCCCACTTTACATCCCTAAATAAAACATCCCTATTAAACACTTTTTAGATTTCTTTTTTTTTTTGTGCTTATGAAAGGTGCTAGACTGACAGCACTAGAAATAGAAGGTCTTTATTTATCCAGAAAACAGGTATCAGTAATAGTAGCTGTTTTAAACTCTTAACCCCTGATTCTCAATAAAGAATTTCCCCAGATCTCTGTTGTCCTATATGTTTGTCTTGATTAGATTGTATATTCTACTGAGAAGGAACTGTTGTTTCTTCTGTGTATTTATAGAGCACTGTGTATGTCTAATAGTGTTACAGAAATTATAAGTAGTAGTAACAATTATGGTAATAAGAATAAATTAAAAGGTTGATTTTAAAAGCCCTACGCACGACAAAGCTGGGAGTTACGCACATCTCGGGCTGGTGTGCACCTTGCGGATTTTACGAAGTGTCCAAGTATGTGTGTATCTCTTGATATGCGCACAAATCGTAAAGGCAAAAAAAGGGGTGGGGCATGGGCGGGACATGGGCAGTCTGGGTCTGCGCGTAAGTATTTACATGCACAAGCACGCGCCAGGGTCCCCTATCATGCAAGTTTACTTCTGTAATGGATGGCGTGTAAGTTTTAAAATAAAAATATCAGGGCTAGTCAGCAGGGTTTCAAGGATCAGGGCTAATAGAATAAAAGGGAGACTATCTAGCTAAGCGGTTTAGGAATTCCTATCCTTTACCAGGGTGAACAAGGAATGAACTGGGGAAATGGGTATTTGCATTGGCATGTGTGCCTAGCAAAATCCCCCCCACTTATGCGGTAGAGGTGGCATTTCCACATACATGCATGCATCCATATAAAATTGCATGGACTTGTATGCATGTATTTCTGATTTTATAACATATGTGCATATATGCGCACATGGTATACAATGACCATGTCCTTTGCCGTGAGCCAGCTTATGTGAGTACATGTATATATGCGCAGTTGTTTAATAGTCACCATCCTCATATTTATATGTTAATTTTTAATAATCTTAATAATTGTTTTTATTTTCCGCTTTTTGTGACACTTCAGAGCAGATTACTGTAGGTGTTTCCCTATCCTCAGAGAATTTAAAATCTTAGTAGTAGGGGCAGCAGATGACCCTTTGATTTGAGGATTTTCTATACTATGGTCTATTGATGGTTTTAAGATGATTGAAGAGTCAATCCTTGAATGGCAAATCTGTGCATTAGAGTAGGGCTGTGCAGCCTTGTTTTTTTTGTTTAGATATGGGTTTTTAATTTTTGGTACAATTTCTGGCTGTATTTTATTTAATATTTTTTTCTTTGGATGTTTTCAGTAAATAATGTGTGCTATTTTCCTAAACAATCTGAATAATTTTTGGAATGAGTTTTGTTTTGGTTTGGTTGCAATGAAGTGAACCAGAAATCGACTCTTTTCTCAATTATTACCATTTGGATCATTTGAATGCAGATCCATACATCAAATTTGAAGGTGAAGTAGCCTGTAGGTTTGATTTCTTTTCTACTGTCTCTTTTCTGCTTTCCATACAAAATACTTCATTTTGAAGGCTGCTGCTAGATTGAGGTTACCTTATCTGACACAGAACTTGGCAAGTGGATATCTTCTCCTGGCTTATGATGTTGATGCAACCCATTTTTGGTGGATAAGCTGCATCCTAAATAGTCATAAAAGTGTTACGTGCCTAGGCTGTCCCGCACATCGGACCGCTCACCTGCATAGTTCTTCAGCGGGTCCCGGGACGACCTCCCTCGCAGTAGTTGCTAGCCCAGCTAGGCCCCGGCAACCTGCGGTGGTGGTCGCCGGGCCTTCCTCTGCGCGCCAGGCCTCATGCTGAGGTTTGGCATCTCCTGCCCTGCTGGCCACGCCCCTACACATGTGCGCAGACTGCCCGGACACTTGTAGGGCTGAGGGTGGGTCTTGGTTCCGCGGCGTGCCCTGATTGATCTAACAATATAAGGAAGTTCCTTCCCCCACTTCCTTGCCTTGGCAATCGGGTCGGCTTGTATGCTAGATTGTCTCTGCGCTTGTTCCTGCTTGTTCCTAGTCTCGTTCCAGGATCCTTCTGTTCCGGTTCCATTCCTGACTTGTTTCTGCATCCACATTCCTGAGTCCTGCCTGTTCCTGTGTCCGTCTGTCTGTCTACCCAGGTAGTACCCTCGGACTGACTTTCTGGTACTGACCTCGGCTTGATCTTGACCTGCCTGCCTACGACCTCTGCTAGTTCCTGACCTACCTGCCTGCCTGCTGCCTGCCTATGACAATTGACCTCTGCTAGTTCCTGACCTACCTGCCTACCTGCCACCTGTCTATGACCTCAGCTAGTTCCTGACTTGCTTGTCTGTCTGCCACATGCCTCAAGACCTCAGCTTGCTCCAGACCCGCTCACCTGCCTGCTGCCTGCCTCAAGACCTCTGTTTGCCTCTGACTTCATCTGACCTCCAGTATCTGACCCTTGCCTCATTGACCACTCATCGGACTGACCTATGGACATTGACCTTTTGCCTGCCTGACCTCGTCTCCAGATTCTGGCTCTGTTCCTTGCCTTGTCATCTCCAACTCTTTTCTGGTTCTCCCTGCTCCAGCTCAAACCTAACCGCACTCCTTCTGTGTCTGTGGGCATGCCGGACTTCCATACTCCCAGGAGACCCTGCGAGGCCCACCTAAGTCCAAGCGGCCTGGGTCCCTCGGGCTCCTCCCGGGGGGACCTTGGGCTTCCAGTGGTGAAGCTTTACCTAGCCTCTGTCTCCTCCAGTGCTCCACCCCCTGGGGCCAGTTATCTCCTGTTCCCTTTCAGGAGCCATTCCATCCTTGCCCCAGGACAAGGGTCCACCCCTGAGCGCAACACCAAGGGATGGATTTTTTCTGTTAGGGGAAAGATAACCTTCAAGACCCAGGATAGTGGTGACCTCCCTTGTAAGCCTGACTCAATGGATGGGTATTCAAAATAAATTTTACTGTGGTTGATTGTGAAAGAATAAATAGGAGCAATTAATAAAGGATCCATTTACTTCCTGGTTCTTCAGCCTTATGAAAGTACAGATTGAAAGTGACTCTACCTCTATGGATAGGTCCTGAGACTTCCTTATCCTCCATTGGGTGGATTGTACAAGAGTCCCAAAGTAGCCAGGGTGTCCTAGGTGTGGATGTCCCTGTTTCCCCACAATACCTGAGGTCCACGAATACTCCTGATCTCCAATATGTCAGTGTCCTGCTTCCCAGGGTAGAAACTCCATTGTCGGGTCTCCATATGTCCTTCTCTTCTTTCTTCCTTGAATTCCCCTTTGAATGGAACAGATGCATCCCTCCAGGAAGAAAAGTCAAATACTGAAAGCAGGTCTTTAAAGCTTCTAGCTCTGGGAAAGGAAGGGTGACAGAAAAATACTTCCTTCACTCTTCAAGAGGAAAGATTCAAACCTTCTCTGTTCACCTTGCTTGGGCACTATAATCTCATCTTGATCTGGTCAAAAAGACCAGTCTAAGAGGACCCTCTTGATCACTCTGAGCAGGGGATTTAGCCTCACAAGAATGGTGCAGGGCAAAACTGGAAACCTCAGAAAAAACTGCAAAAATACATCTTTCAACTGTTCCCCAGCCAGCTCTGTTATCAGTAGCTGACCAGGCAGTGCCTCTCCCTATCCTGATCTAGGCTGGGGGCCTAAACTAGGAGAGCACACTGAAGAAGCTCCTTCTCCATCCAAAACTAAACCTATTCTGCCACACACTTACCTAGGCTAGTCCCCCCCTTGTCCCTCAGGGGATTTCCATTCCAATCTCTGCTCATTCCTTGACTTGGCAACACTTTCGGGTTAGTCAAGTCTGCTTGCTTTGGTGAGTCTTCTTGTGCTTCAGACCCTTGCTTCTTGATTCCTGTCTCATCTCAGTGATTCCCAGTTCCTGACTTCGGATTGGCAAGCAGTGATTCCTGGTGTGTGACTTCGGACTGGCAAGCGGCGATCCCTTGGTGCATGACCTCGGATTGGTAAGCGAAGACCCTCTGGCACTTGACCTCAGACGTCTTCTGGACCATCGTCTCCAAGAGCCCACCTAAGTCCCAGCGGCCCGGGTCCCTACGAGCTCCTCCCGGGGGGACTGTGGGCTTCCAGGGGTGAAGCTCCAGTTAGCCCTTGCACCGATCTCATGACTCCTTGACCTTTCAAAGGTCCACCTAAGTCTCAGCAGCTCGGGTCCCTACAGGCTCCTCCCAGGGGGACCGCAGGCTTCCAGTGGCGAAGACACAGTTCCTCTCTTCGATGTCATGACTCTTCCTCTGCCTCCACAGTCACCTCAGTCTCCTGTGCCGAGGGTCAGCCGGTCGCATCTTCTGTTCTGCCTCGCCACCCGACGGGAGAACCTACGAATCCACCTTCTAAGGTATACCATCCTCCCGTTGGTCCAAGGGTTCACAAGCCTGAGCATAACAGGAGGTACAGACAAACTGGTGATTTCGAATATGCGCACATGTTTTAAAACATACATACCTCTGTGTATAAATCAGAGTTTTACATGAGTAAGTGATATCTTCATTTGTGCATAAAATATCTACATGTATGTTTGTAAAATAGGTAGAAAACTATATACTTTTAGTGCAATACTGATATTTGCGTGTAACCAAACATGCTTGTATATTGGGAGTAGACATACACATATTTTATAATCTGTACTGACTAGATTCGCAAAGGTTATAAAATGCTGTAGTGCCTATATGGGGCTGTGCAGAGTTATAATAAAGTTATTCTCATATCTTTCAAAACTGAAAAGTACGCATGTAAATTCAAATCTCCACTCTCTCCAAAATGCCCCTTCACTATACATGATGAATCTGGATGTATTTTGACATTTTATTTATATACTTTATATATATGGATCTCCGTACCACCCCTTACTAACTTCGAGTCCTTAATAAGATCCTCACCCAATTCACCAATAGTTATTCTTTTGTTTACTGCGTTCCTAGACCTTTATTTCTCCAGCAGTCTATGCTTCCAAGTTCTCTATCCTTGTTGTTTGTAACTTTGTTATTCCGTTTAAATCTACTGTTTTTGTTACTGTTTCCCCAATTCGATGTAAACCGATCTGATATGGTCTTTAACTATGAAGGTTGGTATAGAAAAGTGTTAAATAAATAAAATAAATAAATATACTTTATTGATTTTATTCAATCTGTATCAATAAATATTATTTTGAACACCCATCCAATGAGTCCTGCCTGTTTTGTCCAGGTACTTGTCCCAAAGAGCAAAAGTAAAACACACACACACACACAATATTTCACTTGCCTTGGCCACAAAGGATAACCTTCAACCCTTCAGAAAGAATCCCCCCCCCCCTGGGATAAAGAAGAGTTGGGGAAAAAACAGAAGAGCTAGCCCACATAAAGAAATTCTTTTATGGTCCTTTGGAATCATCACTATTATCCAAAAAAGGGTCACATATAAATCAAAACAAAACAGTAAACTGGCAATTTACTTGATGTGTCTTCAAAGTGTGTTGCCCATCTTGCTGAGACTCATTCAAGAACAATCTTGATTGCTGGTCATGAGCTATGTTATTCTTTGTCCCAAAAGCTGAGGACTGATATTGTTCTTAAAACCTTGAAAAAATTGTTGAAAGCTCATCTTTTTGCTCAGGCATTTATATAACCTGTTTATTTTTTATACAGATGTTATGACCATGTTCTTGGCTAGCTGGGTAGGGTCATAGTTAAGGAACATCATAAAGTTCTGTACTTTACTGATTCGATGATGTACTTTCATGGTTTGTATTTAATTTGCTAGTATTTATGTATTTATAGTTCTCTGCTCTTAACTGGGGATAGAGCAGGTTACAAATGTTTCCAATAAATAAATAAATATATTAACAACATAACACAATTAATAATAAAATAGATAAAACATACACATTAAAGTAAACAAAAATATACACCTTAAAATGAACAAAATATAAAAAAAATAAATGTATGTACTGTACATTAAAAGTCCAGGAGTTCCTTAAACCATTGTAGACTATAAAATAAAATCCCATGGAGATATAACATAAAGCAGGAAGCAGCTATTTAGGGCCCTCCAAAAGCAGCTACAAAAGGGGATGAATTCAAAACCTTTTGAAAACAAGGCGGGCCATCCAGAAGATGCAAATTTTGGGATAGGGCATAAGATAATGCAGGACCCACTAGGGGAAAAGCTTGCTTCCATGTAATCTTTTTATTTCTCTAGGAGCTTAAATAATGTTCAATAGATTAACCTGAGAGGAGCATAAATATTATAAATTAAGATGGCGATAGTTCAGATTTTAGATCATCTGGATCCATATTAAAATCTAAAGTCTGTAATTTAAATTGGGACTTAAATCTTACTGGAAGCCAGTGTAAATTCTTCAGAATAGAAGTGTTTTGATCTCTGTGTCATGCACCAGCTAGAAGATGAGAAACAGTATTTTGAATAATCTGAAACCTCTGGAGTTGGACTTGAGGAGGTCCTGTCAATACTGAATTAAAATAATCAAGTTGTGATAGAATCAGAGCATGAACCAATACAGCCATATCATTTTGAGAGAAAAGATCTTAACTGACTGAAACATCTCAACTGAAGGAAGCATCCTGTCACTGCTGAAAAGATATGTGCTTTCATTGATAGATCAGATATAATGATTATACTTGGACTCTTTACTACAGGGCTACAAATTTAAATCTCACTGTCCGACTTTGGAGCTTTTTGAAGAGGATTATCAAGGGAATTAGCCAAATATGACTTCATGTTTAAGAGGGTTCTTTTTTACATGATTACTTGCCTTCCATTCATTGACTACCATCCTGACCTGAAAAGACCTTTGTATTAAAAAGAGTGAACCCCTACATTTCAACAGATATTAAGTGATCATCATAATTTCATAATCAACCAGATTAAATGCTGCAGGTTTACCTAATAGAACCAGCAACATTCCATATCCCTATCCAACTCTCTATGGACCTTATCCAGGAGTGACATCAATGTAATCTCTGTGCTATGATGTTTTCAAAAACCAGATTGGTGATTATCCAGTAAATTATCTTCCAGCAAGTCTGTAATCTTAGAGACTGTTATATATTCAATTATCTTAGGGGGTCATTTTCAAATGCTTATCGCGTGCGATAAGCCGCTATTGCACGCAAAAAGTCCCTTTTCGCGTGCGATAGCATGCTGGGGACGGAGTCGGGGTGGCGAGGGGAGGAGTCAGGGCAGCGAGGAGGTGGACTCCATGGTGTCTTCGCTGGCGGTGATAAGGTAAGTACCATTATCGTCGTCAGTAGCATGCCCAATAGCACCACCTTTCACGGTGGCACTATTGGGTGCGAAAGCCGGCAGCGAAAACACCTTGGTGGTGCGAAGGTTGCCGGCTTTCGCAGGCCCGCCCCCCTCCACCCCCTGTTTTCATTGGATTCACCATTCTGCAATAGAATGGTGAATCCAGACCTTAGATAGTAATGGCAGAAATAGGCCTCAGGTTATTAAAATCTCAGCAAATCAATGGTACTTTTCCTTGGAATTGGATATACTCATTTAAACTTAGTAGAAAATTTGCCTCTCTCAAGAAACTATTCACAATAGACCTAATTGGGTCAAGTAAATTCTCAGTTGAATTTAGAAATTTAGTTATTCTCTACATTTCTAGTTTATCCTGCTCAGCAAAGGATTGCCAGTGCCAGAAAAGGCCAGGGCCGTAGAAAACTTGAGGTGTACTGGCAAGGCGTGACCTTTCCAAGTAGAAGGGCACAGGTCATTTCCTACTCTAACTGGTGGTATAGTTTCCTTGTTGAATCTGAACCTGTGCAAGACTGGCTCCTCAGACAGATCCAAAAACTGTCCTTTGGTCCTGTATACTCTTTCTAAGGGATATCTGTTCTTCCTCCTCTTCCTCTGTTGTCTCTCCCTCCTCAAACATTGAACCATAAGTATCCATAAGTGTATAATACTCTTGTTAAATATTAATTTTCTACAGCTCACCTCCCCCAGTTGGCCCTAGAGACACACACTGAACCCTCTTTAGTTGCCCCTCTCTGCCCCAGTCACCACACACACTCATACACAGCCTCTCAGATATGCAGTGCCATTCATTGAAAGGTTCCCCCAAAGAATAGAAACAAAGCTTGAATCAGACAGAAGGACAAACCTGTCAAAAAAAAAAACTTTACAGGAAAACATACTTCTGGGCAAGGACTTGATATTCCAGTTAGCCCCCTCCCCAGCTCTCTCCTTCTCCTCCTAGCCATCTGCCATTTCATTCACTGAGAGAAGCCAGCTTGCCAAACAACAGGCTCTTAAAGAAAATGCTTGTTAGAAGTTGGCAAGTGTAAAAGTGTTTTGCATATTACTGATGATGATTGCACGTACGTTCTTTATAAAATAGCAAAGTATGAGCAAACTTGCAAAGCATATCCCAAACATGTCCGCTTGTGCCCACACGTACATTTCCATGTGAACACTGGAGTATGCATATATTTGACCTGTTCGGGAAATCTTGACACAAGATAAAATAGGGGTGCTACAGGGATCTGCCGTAGTGGCAATGTTAGTCAAAATCTATATGACACATATCTGCAAATTATTGCCAGGCTTGGGGTTGGGTATCCTATTTACGTGGACGATAATCAGTTTTTTGTACTTCAGCCCACCTCCTGGTCGAAGACTATTGCTTTTGTCTCAACATACTTGTAAGTCATTAACTAGTGGCTATTTCATAATAAACATGCCTTGCATCTAGTTAAAACTGAGATCATATTGATGAACCATTTAGTACTACTGACTAATACAACTTTAAAACTTCAGATCCATGGTAGCACTATATCAATTTTCTTGAGGGAAAAACATGTAGGTGTCTGCCTGGAGTCAGAGCTTTCTTTCCATGCACAGGTAAAGGCAGTCATAAGAGATGCATTTTTTTAAGCTATGTATTTTGCGTCGGCTGAAGCCATTTTTCTTCCCTTTAAGCTCTGATTTTTTTTCACCTCTAGACTACTGCAACTGTTTACACTGGAGTGACAATGAGTATTCTCGGCACTAAAGTTGGTGCAAAAAGCTGATAAGTTCTGGTAGTAGAGATCATATTACTCCGACTCTGTAGTCATTACATTGGCTTCCAGTACAATGACGGATCAAATATAATCTTGCGACCTTGGTTCATAAACTACTTAACAACAATTTGTCACCATAGTGGTCTGCTATGCTGAGACTGTATAATCTTCTGCGAGCTTTAAGATCAACACATCATGGGTTGTAGAGGTCCCCTCACTACAATTTCCTCACTTATCAGAGACATGTTAAAGGGCTTTCTTGGTAGCAGTGCCCAGCCTTGGAACTCATTTCCTGACGCACTGAGAATAATCACTTGTTCTTCTTATGTTCTTATGAAAATAATTATTTCAGAGTTTTTGTACATTTTAATTTAAATGAAAGAAAACATATCACTTTAAGACTTTAAATACTTTTAGTGTTAAAGAAAACATTTTATTGGTTCTCACCGTTGGTCTTTGTGGCTCCTGAAAGGTTAACTGAAATATGCAAACTAGACCTTAGACCAAATATACACAAATAAAAGAATGCCTAATGAATATTCACTGTGATTATCCTGAAATCTAGATCTATTTGGGAGCCACAGGAATTGAATTTGAGAACTAGGGTTCTAATCTGAGAAAAATGAATTTACTATATACTGGGTCTAGCAATAAGAATTTCTGATTCCCAGACCTTTAATGTGCCCTTTGAGCTAAAGGAATCTGTGTTAGAATCTTTTCTTTCTGCCGCAGATATTTAAGGAGACTCAGTTATATATCCACTTAGGTGGACTCTAAATATTTTCAATAAATAAATATCTTCTTTTCACACATAATTTGTTTTTACACTTATTTTACAATTCTACTTCAGTTATGCTCTTAGCATACATACACTTGACAGGAGAGCGTCTAGGCTTTGAGGATATTGTGTTGGGGTCTATACCCCATAATAGTCTGCAACAAGAGAAAGCCAGGAACATTTTCAACTTACACATTGAGAAACAGCAGAGAGTATTGCCCAGGGGAAATAGTATAGCATTAATGAAGAAATAGGACAAAACAAAGTATAGTAGAGCTTTTGGAGCAGAGTCCTGGGTTGAGTAAGGGCCCAAACTCCAAACCTGCCCTGTCCTGATGGCTCAAATAAGGCAAGGCTACAAACCAAAGGTTGCTGTAACCAGGAAGTAGATACATTCCAGCCAGTCCCACCAAGCACTGGATAATTTATTAGAAGGATAAAGGAGACTGCAGATCAGATAAGATGACTTTCTCTAGGAGGTAGAGGGCATTCCTTTCCTCCCATTATATGATAGTTTGTTTACTGATTGACCTAGAATTCACAGCAACTGGTCATGAGAAAGGGATATTTCCCAAGGAAGGGAGATAGGAGCCATTAGACTCCCATCTTCCTTACTTGGGAGATACTCCTTTCTGACAATGGCACCAGGCTTTCCTCTGAGAACTCTGCGTCTGCTGCTGCTCTCTGTCATGGAGGTTATCATTTCTCTCATATGTCTCACTTGGTTGGCCATAGCTGTGCTATACATTGCCAGTTTTTGTGGTATGCAATCTGTGGGATCACACAGGGTGCCATACAAGGGGGGGGGGGTGGCAGCATCCACCACCAATGTAGCCATAGAGCCGCCACTGCTGTTTCCTCTCCTGATAGGGTCCATGGGGCCGGTGGTGTAGCCACAGGTGGGGTTGAGTAAGTCATGACCCACCTAATCTGGGCTCAGGTCTGCCCAATCAGTGCTGCGAAGATGAGGCCCTGCAGCAGTGCACCATGAACCTCATCCCACAGCAGCCCAAGAAGGAAAGGAGGCCATGTGATGGCTCAAGAAGAAGCCTAGAAGAGTGGAGGAAGCTCTGGTAGAGTGTGTGCTTGTGTTTGTGTGTGAGACTCTGTGTTTGAAAATGACAGTGTGGGTGTATGTGTGTATAAAAGTAAGGAACTGTATATGTGTGTGTGTGTATATATGAGAGAGAGCCTGTAGGAGAGAGATCATGTGGGAGTGAAAGTGTATGTCTGTGAATGTGTGTATGTGTGAGAAAGAGAGAGAGAGAGAGAGAGAGAAAGACAGCCCATGTGGGAGAGAAAGCTTGTGAGAGTGAATGTGTGTGTGTGTGATGGAGCATGTGTGGGACAGAACCTGAGAAAGTGAGAGCCTGAGTGTGTGTGTGTGTGTGTGGTGTGTAAAGGCATGTGTGAGAGAGCCTGTGGTGTATGAAAGGAGACCCTGGAAAAGAAAACTAAGAGGAAAGCAGGAAAAAAACCCCAATACCAGACAACAAAGGTAGAAAAAAAACATTTAATTTCCAATTTAGTGATTGGAATATGTCAGCTTTGGTAATGTATAACTATGATATGTTAATATTTTGCTTACTGTATGAGGAAATGTATTTGATTTTCCAGAGGGGTATAGGGGTAGGGGCACTATTTTCAGTTTTTGCCAGGGCACTGGTTGGCCTAAAGCTGGCCCTCATGGTGTTTGGCTGCTAGACTCTTCCTCCTGCAGGTTTTAACCCCTTCTTCTGCCTCAAGTCCATTCCATTTCATCATTTGAGAACCACTCCATCCATCTTTTTACCGCATTTTCACTCTGGGTATTTGTCATCTATTTTCTCCCTTATAAGAATCCTCCACGTTCTTTGCTTACTTTGATTTCTGGCTTTCCCGCTTCCTGAAACCATTTTCCCCTACCCTTATGCTTGGGATTTTAATCTCCAGGTTGATGACCCCTTTGATTTATTTTTTTACCTCAGATTTCCTTTCCTTAACTTCTTCATTCAACTTCAAACTATGTTCTACTGCTCTCTAGTTTAAAATTCTGGATCACACTCTTTCGGGGCCTAGGGAGCTAATAGATGGCCCTAATGAACTGGCACTATTCCCCTGACCATCACAGACAGACACACGCACACGCAGCAGGAACCGGGGATGTCATGGTCTGACCTTAAGTGGTGCAGAGCCTGGAATGAATCTGCCACAGTGTGGCCCCACTATGACTACTACAATTTATGTAGTGCTGTACAAAAACATATAAGAGAAGATATCTGCTATATAGAATTTACAATTGAATGAAGACATCCATATAGGGCAAAACTGGGAAATTCATTTATTCAGAAAATGGTTAAAATCCATTAGGCTGTGAGTGGGATAATCAGGGTTTAAGATTTAAAAGCAGCCTCAAAAAACTGGGTTTTTAGATTGGATTTGAAAAAGGCCAGACAAGGAGCATGATGACCAATTCTGGAAATCTATTCCAAGCAAAGCATACAGCACAGCAAAGTGGAAAGCAGAGTCAGGAGTTGTAGTAGAGGAAAAGGGCAAAGGTAAGAGTTCCTTGATGAGCAGAGTTCACAAAGATGGATGTAGTGAGGATGGTATACTGGGAGACTTGTGAGGTGCAGATTGCAGTAGTCTAAGCAGTAGGTGATGAGAGAGTGGATAAGAGTTCTGGAAGCTTGTTTAGAAACTCTGGAATTTGTTGCCAGGGGATGTGGTTAGTGCAGTTAGTGTAGCTGGGTTTAAAAAATAATGGATAAGTTCTTGGAGTTGAAGTCCATTTCCTGCTATTAATCAAGTTTACTTAGAAAATAGCCACTGCTCTTACTAGCATCAGTAGCATGGGACAGACTTAGTTTTTGGGGTACTTGCCAGGTACTTATAGCCTGGATTGGCCACTGTTGGAAACAGGATGCTGGGCTTGATGGACCCTTGGTCTGACCCAGTATGGCAATTTCTTATGTTCCACCAGCACAGCCATTGCCTCAACCTAGTACTTGCTTTTAACTATACATTTTCAGGCTTCTCCATCTCTGTTATTACTCTATGAGACTGTCATCTTCATTCCTTAATTCCCTCCCTTGCAGTCTCATCCTATCAGCTTTAGGAATATCAAGATAATTGACCATGGTGTCATCTCCAGTACTATATCATCTCTCCTATTCTTTACATTTTACCTGATTCTGTTGAGGCAGTTTATTCTATATAATACTATATCTGCCTCTGCTGTAGACACTTTTGATCAACCCTTCTGCCATCTTTGGCTCACCTTCAGAGTTCTTTTCCTATGTTCCTGTGCCTGCTCTGTAGAATGCCTTTGACTGGTCTTGTTCCCATGCTGACATCATTCATTTCAAATCCATGCTCGCCTCCTTCCGGTCTTCTATTGCACTTTACAAACACACTTTTCTCCAACTGCCACCGTCTCTTTGCCCCTCTGGCCAGCTTCTCTTTCTTGGGGCCACAGGGCCCATGTTGCTGCTGCTGCTGTGCCTCCTGGCCATTTTTCAACATGTTCCTCCCCCTCCTCCGCCTTTCAGCTGCATGGGCTGACACAGCAATGTTTTCTGCTGCTTCCAGGCTCCTGCGTGGGTTGCTGCTCCTCCTCCTGCTGCTATTGCAGCATCCAGGTTCAGCATACTGACACTCCTCCTCTTTCTATTTGCTGCTTCCAGGCCCAGACGCTAATGCTGTTCTTCCTGGTGTTACTGTTTCGCCTGGGCCCTGGGAACCGAAGTTTCTCTTGTTGCTTCTAGTTTCACGCACCAACTCTACAGCTGCTCTTATTTCTTACTGCAGTGTGGGTGGAATGAGCATCTCCTTCTTCCCACTAGTGCAGGCTGGAAGAAGAAGAAGTGGTGTTACCTTGGATTGCGCTGGCAGGAAGGAGAAAATGCTGCCCCCCCCCAAGAACTGTGGTGCTATTGGCAGTCACCTAGTTCGCCTAGTGCTTCCCCTGGTCCTGCCTAACACTATTTTGTAAATGGTCAATGTGCCTCACGGTTCTGTCATGGACCCTCTTCTTTTTTCTATCTATTCCTCTTTCCTCAGCATTCTGATCTCCTCCCATGGCCTTAGGTAATACTTTTAAGGGAATGAGTTCTAAATCTACTTTTCAATGCCAGAAATTTCATCACAAATAAAGTCCCACATTTCAGGCTGCTTATCTAACACCATTGCCTGAATGTCCCATTGCTATCTTAAACCTAACTTGGTTTAGGCAGAGCTTCTTTTCCTTCCCCTCAAAACCCAATTCCCCTCTTTTCTTTTACTGATTCTGTGAATGATATACTCATCCTCCTGGTTATCTTGGCCCCTAACCTGGGGTCCTTTTTTTTATGCCTCTCTCTCTTTCTCTTTGCACAATCAAAACAATGCTTAGGTGTGTCAGTTCTTCTTCTATAATTGCACAAACCTGTCCCTTCCTTTTTGAGCATTCTACCAAAACACTGATCTACTGTCTTATTTTCCACTAAGACTACTGCAATTTGCTCCTTGCTGGCCTCTCGCTGAACCATTTTTCTCCACTGCAATCTATTCAAAATTGTGCTGCATGATTTATCTTTCTTCAGTGTCACTATGATCTTGCAACCTGTTCTCAAGTTGTTACATTCACTCTGCAGCTCTTCATTACTTATCTTCTCTTTCCCTACGGCCTTACTCATAAACTTGGTTAATTGGGCAGGTTGTGCCCTTCTCCTCCACTGACAGCTCCTGACTCCTCACTTTCCACCTTGCTGTGCCCGCATGCCTGGAATAGACTTCCTGAGATGGTGAATCCTGCTCCCTTTCTAGTCATATTCAAATTCTAAATTTTATCTTTGCGAAACTGCTTTTAAGTTCTCTTCGACTCTTGTCAGGTACGTTTGCCTTGACTAGATTGTAAGCTCCATGGCCTGTCACTTATGTGTTCCTGTACTGCACTGCATATGCCTGGCAGCATTTTACAATTGATATATAGTAGGAGCAGGAGTAGGAGTAGAAGTACCCTCATCAGAGGCGCAAACATGAAAGTGAACCGCACTAAAAAATGATGACACATCTCCCTCAGAAGGTGGGGGAATAATCTTTCCGGGCCAGTTCACATTGTTCCAATAATATGGGGAAGAGCACTGCCAGCCAGGTTGGAAGGATATTTCACACCTCCCCATCCTTTTAAGACAGAGGACTATGTCAGCAGACTATTTCATAATACTTTTTTTTTTTTTTTAATTTACTCTTTATTAATTTTTTTAAAGCATTACAAATAAGGATTCAATTCCTTACCATAAGGTATAGCATACATACCATTACTTACAAATAAAATAATAACATTTATCAGAACTTTCTCTTATGCTACTACCTTATTATTACCATGAAATCAGAGAGATCTAATTAAGTAATTAAGGAGCAATAACATCAATAACAGTTATTTATAATTACTAGGAAGTGGTCGAACTAATTTATATTACCTGAAACTAACAGAACTCAAGCTGTTATTTCTTTGGAGATCAGGAACTTTTCTAAGTTCTCCGGTTCAAAAAAAACATAACGTTCATTCTCAAACGTCATAACACATTTACAAGGAAACTTGATCAGGATTTGTGCTCCAAGAGCACTATTTCATAATACTGTTATGCATATGGTAGGCAAACATTTTGGGCCTAAGAATTGTGGCTCAATGTTGACTTTCCTCTAGCAGAATACCAAACTAACAACTGTTAACAGCGTATATGGTTGCTTAACAATATCTATTATTAGCTTAAATTTATTCCCCAATTAAAGACAGTATTTTGTACTGTGGTATTAATTCCAATGCAATCCATGACCTATTTGTTTATTTTCAAAAGGCACCTCTCAAATGTGGTGATCTACATAATAATCCTATATTTTGTGGTCTGTAATCCAATTACTTTAGATATTTTCTTGGAGATCTGAGGCTATTTGTATTATTTGCATGGTTTATATTTTACTTTGCACATAAATCAAAAACCAAAGATAAACTCTTTATAGCAGTGATTAATTGTATTTATTTTGCTTGTGTATGGTTACAAAGCTGTCAAATGTAAGTCTGCACTTTACTAAAATTACAGTTTTAAAAAAATAAGGCATAATATGTTCATAACTAAAAATATACACTTCTCAATAAGCCAATATTTTATTACAGAGAATGTCTTATACTTAGCCATAACAATTGAAAACAACCCACAGATATATAAATTGATTCACATTTAGCTATGTATTCCTAAGGGCATAAAAGTTATTTTATGCTCTTTCAACTTGAATATAATATATTGTTCACCAATAAAGCATTCTCAGTAGCATAACAAAAATTCCATATTAAATGAAAATGAAGGAGAAGGTACAGTATATTGAAAACCAAGATGGTTGCTGCATAAAAATCATCAATAGTAATGAACATTTTGATATATAGAAGAAACAAAAAGCTAATCAGTAGTTCTATATTGCTCGCTTGTTAAGAATGCATGCCAGTCTGTAAAATGATTGCTTTTATAGCCTAAACCCATATATTGGCAGTGTTGCAGTGATGTTACATTTTCATGTGATACAATAATCTTCATTTGAATTAAACCAATTCTGACAGTGCTTCTAGTCTTAAAGTTGTTTACTTCACTCACACCCAAATGTCATTGGTTCTTTAAAGAGCACATTTCAAAGCCATGGACATGGGATTTTACAAAATTGCTCACAATATATTCTGGTAAAAATATGCATGTAAGGGCCTGTATGCACATACTTTTACCTGCTGCCAGCAGAACCATTCCTGGGGATGGGATAAATAAAGGGTTTTTACTATATGCATACTTTTGCATTTTCAATAGAGTGTGGATATATTATCTGTAAAAAATCTATGTACACACTTTTTCAGAAGTACATGTGTGTGAGTGATTTTAGTGGAATTATTTTCAAAGGGAAAGTAAGCACGTACTTTCCCTCTGAATACTGATGTAAAGTCTGCAGGTAAATGACAATTCTAAAATTACACTCATAGGGGCGGATTTTAAAACCCATGCGCGTGTAAATCCTTCCGGATTTACGCGCGCAGGGCCCTCGTGCGCCGGCGCGCCTATTTTGCATAGGCCGCCGGTGCGTGCAGAGCCCCGGGACGCGCGTAAGTCCCGGGGCTTTCTGTCGGGAGCGTGGCGTGATGACGCGGCGTTTAGGGGGCGGGGCGCGGTGTTTCGGGGGCGGCGACGTGGGCGTGGTTTTGGCCCGGGGGCATTCCGGGGGCATGGCCGCGGCCTCCGGAACAGCCCCCGGGACCGGACCATGGAGTGGGGCAGCCGGCCGACGCGCGCAAAGTTACGCCTGCTTTCAGCAGGCGTAACTTTGCCGACAACGGTAAGGGGGAGGTTTAGATAGGGCCGGGGGGGTGGGTTAGGTAGGGGAAGGGAGGGGAAGGTGGTGGGAGGGCGAAGGAAAGTTTCCTCCGAGGCCGCTCCGAAATCGGAGCAGCCTCGGAGGGAACAGGCAGCGCGCGCTGGGCTTGGCGCGCGCAGGTTGCACAAATGTGCACCCCCTTGCGCGCGCCGACCCCGGATTTTATAAGATACGTGCGGCTACGCGCGTATCTTATAAAATCCAGCGTACTTTTGTTCGCGCCTGCTGCACGAACAAAAGTACGCGCTCGCGCAAGTATTTAAAATCTGCCCCATAGTGTACATGGATTAAAAAGGCTCTTGTGGATGCATGCCTTACATTTTGAAGCACAAATAATACTAAAAACAAAATTAATTCTCTTTACCCTGTAAAGTGAAATACAAAAATTATGGATCAGAGCAGTAAAGCACCTGCTTTATAATATAATCAGGGACAAGAGGCTAAAACAAAACTTTGTACACACGTTAGCAGGTATTCATGTGTGTGAGTGGTTTTAGTGGAATAATTTTCAAAGGGAAAGTGAGCAGGTACCTTTAAGTAAAAAGCAGACATAGCAAAAAGATTCTACATTATTCCTGTCAACTGATAAACATGTTAATATAAACAAAAAATATATTTTGAAATATCTGCATACAAATGCTAGAAGTCTAAAAAATAAGATGGGAGAGGTAGAGTGTATAGCATTGAATGAAAGAGTAGACATAATTGGCATCTCAGAGACCTGATGGAAGGAGGTTAAACAATGGGACTCTGTGATGCATGGGTACAAATTGTATCAAAATGATAGGATGGATCAAATTATTAGCGGGATGGCACTATATATTAAAGAGGATAAAGTTCTGCAAGAAACAAAATGCAATGTTGAATCTTTATGGATAGAATTCCAGGTGAGAAAAGGAATTAAATAGCAGTGGGGGTGTATTACCATCCACCAGGCCAGAGTGAACAACCAGAAAATGAATTGCTAAAAGAATTAAAGGAAGCTAACAAAATTAGCAGCACAGTAATAATGGACAATTTCAATTACCCAGTATTGACTGTGTAAATGTCACATCAAGACATGAAATAAATGACTGCTTCATGGAGCTGACTCTTCAAGAACCAACAAGAGGGGAAACTATTTTAGACCTAGTCCTTAGGGGAACACAGGAACTGGTGTGAGAGGTATCAACCTAGAAGACGTAAAGGGAGAAATTGACAAACTAAAGAGTAGCAGATCACCTGGACCAGTTGGTATACATCCTAGAGTACTGAAAGAACTGAAAAATTAAATTGTGGACCTGCTATTGGTAATTTGTAAACTATCATTAAAATCCTCTATGGTACCTGAAGACTAGATGGTTCCAATGTAATGCCAGTTTTTAAAAAGGGGTCCAGAGGTGATCCAGGAAACTACAGACCAGTGTGTCTGATGTCTGTGCCAGGCAAAATGCTAGAAACTATTATAAAGAACAATGTTACTGAACATATAGATAAGCATAGTTTTATCGGATAAAGCCAACATGGGAAGTCTTGCCTCACCAATCTGCTAAATTTTTTTTGAGGGCCTAATTAAACATGTGGATAAAGGTGAGCCAATTGATATAGTGTATTAGGATTTCCAGAAAGCATTTGACAAAGTCCCGCATGAGAGACTTCTTAAGAAATTAAAAAATCATAGGACAGAGGGCAATGTTCTTTTGTGGATTGCAAACTGGTTAAAGGATAGTAAACAGTAGGGGTGTGAATCGTGTGATTGATCGTCTTAACGATCTATTTTGGCTGGGGGGGGAGGGAAATCTGATCGTCGTGTTTTTTGTTTTTTTTTTAAATCGTTAAAAATCGTAAATCGGGGGAGGGCGGGAAAACTGGCACACCAAAAAAACCCTAAAACCCACCCCAAACCTTTAAAACAAATCCCCCACCCTCCCAAATGCCCCCAAAATGTTTTAAATTACCTGGGGTCCAGTGGGGGGGTCCCGGCGCAATTTCCCTCCCTCTGGCCATGACTGCGTTAAGAGAAATGGCGCCGGTGGCCCTTTGCCCTTATCATGTGACAGGGCAAAGGTAGCGCCGGTGCCATTTTGAAGATTGGCTCCCGACGTCACGCGTGCAGATCGCCCCCGGACCCCCGCTGGACCCCCAGGGACTTTTGGCCAGCTTTTACCGTCGCCCATATGACATAGTGAGGGCAAAGGTAGCGCCGGCGACATTTTGAAGATTGGCAATACGGCCTGCGTGCAGGAGGTCACTCCCGGACCCCCGCTGGACTTTTGGCAAGTCTTGTGGGGGTCAGGAGGCCCCCCCAAGCTGGCCAAAAGTCCCTGGGGGTCCAGCGGGGGTCCGGGGGCGATCTCCTGCACGCGTGACGTTGGGAGCCAGGAACCAAAATGGCGCCGGCCCTACCTTTGCCCTGTCACATGATAAGGGTAAAGGGCCACCAGCGCCATTTCTCAACTCAGCTGTGGCCAGAGAGCTGGAGATCACGTCGGGACCCCCCACTGGACCACAGGTAATTTAAAACATTTTGGGGGGGTTCGGGAGGGTGGGGGATTTGTTTTAAAGGTTCGGGGTGGGTTTTAGTGTTTTTTTGGTGTGTCGGTTTTCCCGCATCCTATTTAACGATACAATACAAATGCCCCTGAAGATAAATCGGGGGCATTTGTATTGTATCATGCACTCTAACGATTTTGGACGATTTTAAAATTATCTGACAATAATTTTAATCGTTCAAAAACGATTCACATCCCTAGTAAACAGAGATTAGAGCTCAATGGTCAATTGTCTTAATGGAGAAAGGTGAATAGTGGAATATCTCAGTGATATGTTCTGAGACCATTGCTTTTTAACATATTTATAAATGACCTGGAAATGGGAAAAATGAGGGAGGTGATCAAATTTGCCGATGACACAAAATTATTCAAAGTTGTTGAATCACAAAAGGATTCTGATAAATTGTAAGAGTACCTTGCAAAACCAGGAGACTTGGCATGCAAATGGAAAATGAAATTTAATGTGGACAAGTGGAAAGTAATGCACTTAGGGAAGATTAACCCAAATTATAGCTAAACAATGCAAGGTTCCACATTAGGAGTCATCATTGATAATAATATGTTGAAATCTTCTGCTCAGTATGCAGCAGCAGTGAAGAAAAATAGAATGCTAGGAATTATTAGGAAGGGAATGGTGAATAAACCACAGAATATCATAATGCCTCTGTATCGCTTCATGGTGCAACCTCATCTTGAGTATTGTTGGTAGCTCTGGCCACCACATCTCAAAAAAGATATAGCAGAATTAGAAAAGGTAGAGAGAAGGGTGACCAAAATGATAAAGGGGCTGGATGAATTCCCTATGAGGAAAGGCTAAAGAGGTTAGGATTATTTAGCTTGCAGAAGAGACCCTGATTGGAGATATGATAGAGGTCTATAAAATATTGTGTGGATCAGAACAAGTAAACATGAATCAGTTGTTTACGCTTTCAAACAGTTCAAAGATTTGTGGGCACACAATGAAGTTTACTAAGTTGTATATTTAAAACTAATAAGAAAAATATTTTTTTTACTCACCATGTAATTAAACTCTGAAATTTGTTGCCAGAGGATGTGGTAAAAGATGATAGCATAGTTGTTTAAAAAAGGTTGGGACAAGTTCCATAAGGAAAAGTCTATAAACCATTATTAAGATGGAGTTGCAAAAATCCACTGCTTATCCCTGAGATAAGCAGCACAGATTCTATCTACTCTTTGGGATCCTGTCAGGTATTTGTGTCCTGGATTGGCCACTAATGGGAATAGGATACTGTGCTTGATGGACCTTTGGTCTGACTCAGAACAGCAAATCTTATGTTCTTAACATACAAATAAGCATACAGATTGACACACATTTCAACTCTTCAATAAGCTTCATCAGGAGCCAAAAACAAATCAAAATAGAGGAATTTCTACTTCGGAAATAATTATATATGAATATGGCTTTCCCTGCTTGTCTGTGGTATGCTTGATTTTTCTATTTTGATTTTTTTTTTTTTTTTTTTGGCCTGTGATGCAAGCTTGGAGAAAGACGGAAATTCACATCAGCTTGCCCTTTTCTCCTGATTGTTTAATAGTTTTTGAGGTTGTTATGAAGTATTCAATTTTGGTATATTCAGTAGCTGCATTATTGCAAGAATGGTGTATTTAAAACAGCACTCCCGATCTTGCCATAAACCATACAAACCAATGATAATTTTGATGCCACTTTAGGAAATTAAACACTTGAAGGAAGATATATTAACATGCCTTTGCCTTTGCAAATGTGATAACATGCATAAAATCCTGCAAATAATGCTCATAAGCAATTTTCACAAAGTTTAATTTTGCGTAGGAAATCAGCTATTTCCTGTGAAACTTAGTTACAACACGGGGAGCTATAGTGAAGTTTTTTTTTTTTTTTTTTTGTGGTAAAGTCTGCGAGTTCGTACAGACTGTATCACAAAAAACTTCCATGAATCTCATTTTCATAATATTTAAATGTGCTAGTATCATGAGAAAAACTGTTTGAAGTGCTTGCTCCTTTTGGCAAAGAATTTTGCTGCTTAGTTTCTGAGCACCAAGGTACTCTATCCTGTACATACTGTGTGATGTGGTTGACGATGCGATTATGGGTCAATGTGCATATTTTATGGTAATACTCACTTTCTTCTGCTTTTAACAAAACTCAGAGTAATGTGCATTTTCAATATGATAAAACTCAAATACTATTCATGCAAAATCTCACATTTGTACTTTTATCTGGAAAGTTTAGTACAAAAAATGTAGAAAAATCATGGGGGCAGATTTTTAATCTTACGCGCGCGGGGTACATTTGTGCGCTACCCAGCACGCACAAATGTACACTCGATTTGATAACATGCATGTGCTACCACGCGCATGTTATAAAATCCGGGGTCGGCGCGCGCAAGGAGGTGCACACTTTTTGCACCTTGCGCGTGCCAAGCCCTAGGGGAGGCACGATGGCTTTCCCTGTTCCCTCCGAGGCCACTCCGAAATCAGAGTAGCCTCGGAGGGACTTTCTTTTCGCTCCCCCCACCTTCCCCTCCCTTGCCCTATCTAACCCCCCCCCCCCCGCCCTATCTAAATCCCCCCCCTACCTTTATTGCAGGCGTAACTTGCGCGCGCCGGCCAAGTGCCAGCGCGCCAACCCCCGGCACAGCCATTGTGCGGGAGGACTCAGGACTGCCCCCGGACTGCCGCCCCACCCCATATGCACCACCGAGCCTATGCAAAATAGTCTTGGCGCACACAGGGGTAGGTTTTAAAGGGTTACACGCGTATATTACACGTATATTACGACCGTAACCCTTTGAAAATCAACCCCTCGCTGTGCAAAATAACATCTTTTCACATTTTTTTAACTTTGGAGAAAAGTTATATTAACTTATATAAACTTTTATCAATTAATATTGCCAAACAGTTTTATTTTGGTGCTTCTCATAGAATCAATTCTAGCTAATTCAAGGGACAGCATTTTGCCTTAAACTCACCAATGAGTCAAGCTAAAAATTGTAGTTGGTACTCTTTGACAAACTATATTTATTACTATGATGTACAAGTATCTGCTAATTTATAAAACTAGGACTCAACTATTGCATTTGTTAACTTTCACTCATTAGCATTTTATTTTGAACAAATATGTGCAAACCTCAATGAATCAGAAGGCAGAAGAATTTTTATTTCGAAAAACTCTCTGTTTGATTTTCAAAATCATGTGAATGCTTCCAATTTTACAGGGTCATTTTCCAAGGTGAGATAGCCCATTATCGTGTGCATTAGGCCCTAATGCATGTGATAATGAGCTTATCGCGGTGGTAAAATAAAAATTAGGGGAAAGAGTGAAGTTAGGGAGGAGTTTGGGAGGGGTTTAGGGAAATGGGGTGGAGGCACCACTGCTGGCGATAATGTTTTGGACATTACCACCAGCAGTAGCGCGGGAAATAGCACCACCTTTTAGCATGGCGCTATGGAGGCGATAGTGTGCGGCACGGCCGCATCGCGGCAGGCGAAACCACACCGCACACTAGCGCCCTTCCGCCCCTTTTTTTTTCCCCCGACCCCTTTATCTGCGGCAGCTCATCATTCCACTGAGACTGATGAATCTAGGCCTTAGATATGTGGCACATTTTGACTTGCAAATCTTTAAATGTAATTGTATCCCTAGGCCCAACAACATCATGGCATTCTAGAAATGAGACTGATTATTTTAAAAATAAAAGCACATTTGTTAGAAAACAATCCCCTCTCCCACCCTCTGAAAAGTGCAACTACAAAAATGTTAATCAATGAGAAAGATGTTTAGACCATAGATGCCATCCATCAATCTTCCCCAGAGCTGAAGATTTCGTCATATTCCATTAGCATCAATTCGGCTATCTGGTTTTGGTAGATCATGTGCACTGCTATGTTCCCAGATTCATTCTCTGACCTAAGAAGGGTAGGTCCGAATACAATTCCTAAGCTTTGCGTTGACATGAGATTCACTGAAGCTTTGGCAACAATCCTGCAAATAAGAAGAAAAATATAACTTACAAAAATTGTTTATTACTGCTGTACTTCATGCCATTTGCTAAGAGCCTGAACTAATCTGAGCATATATTGTTAGGAATATCCTGAATTTGGGTGGGGAGGGGATTGTCAATTTTTTTTTTTTTTTTTTGTTGTCTAGGATCATACTACATCCTATAACATTATCCTGGGTTTTCTTGAGAGCATAACTTAATTGAATTGTGATTCTACACTGAAAAAAATACCATATGGATTTGAAATTTTTAGAATTAAATTAATCTGATCCTGGATGGCAATCCTCTTTTGTATTGTAAATTTAGGAACACGGATAGCAATCAACAATTGCAAAAGTTTGGCCTCTCTCTAGCTTGAATTGCACACTCTGTATATTTAACCACTCGATACAGAGAGACATTTTTATCTGACCAGGATGATTTACTAAAGCATTAAAGCCTCATTCTACAGATGCCATAGGAAAGACATTACCACATACTGGTTTATCTATGGAAGATGGCGAAAGTCATGGTCAAAAGCATGGGTTATAAGGAAGGCTTCACTTTCCAGTGAGTAGGATCAATTCATTATTACTGGAGTTTTACAATATTTAGCTTTTGAAAACAGCTGATTTATTTTCTGGTATTGTTAAGCATGTGAATCACCTGTTTTGCTATTGACTTTTCTTCATTATTAGTGCCTTAAAATATTTATCTGAGATCTTAACGGTTAGTATTTATTTTATATAACTGGATTTTATAATGTCACCAAGAGTCTGACGTATTTGCAAACCTGTCAACATAAAGCTGCCTGATAACAGGACTGATAAGAAAATAGATGTGAACATGAATGTGTGGGTATTTAACACAAACTGGGGTCAATTCACTTAAGTTCACACAAAATGTTAGCATGGAGGTGCTAATTTTTAGCATGCACAAAAACTTCATATTTAATGTGCGTTTCCCTAAGATAAAGATTTGCAGCATACATTGTCACTAAGAAAAAGATGTCATATTTTTACATTCATGCCAAAAGATCATTGTGCACGGTAACAGGAAAAACTATGGCTGTGTGGTAGTAACTATTGGGCACCACACTATGGGGCAGATTTTTAATCCTATGCGTGCAACCCGGCGCACACAAATGTACACCTGATTTTATAACATACGCACGCTGCCACGTGCATGTTATAAAATCTGGGGTTGGCGCACGCAAGGGGGTACACACTAGAGGAGCCCCGATGGCTTTTCCCGTTCCCTCCCCCCACCTTCCCCTCCCTTCCCCTATCTAACCCACCCCCCAGCCCTACCTAAATCCCCTCCTACCTTATTTTATTTTTTACGCCTGCCTCTTGCATATGTATCTTGCACGCGCCTGCTGGCTGCTGGAGGACTCGGGACCGCCCCTGGATCGGCACCACACCCATGACCCCGCCCCCTTCCCACCCCTTTTTCAAAGCCCCGGGACATACGCGCGTCCAGGGTTTTGCACGCGCCACCGAGCCTATGCAAAATAAGCTTGGCGCACGTAGGGGCAAGTTTTCAGAGTTACGCGCATAACCCTTTGAAAATCTACCCCTATTTGCTCTCTGTGAGCTATTTGTGCATATGCAGTGCTTTGTTTCTTCCAATTCCTCACCCTCTTTTCCAAAATATATAAAAAAGAGGCAAGTATCTGTTTTTGCTGTCAGAGCTGTGTGCAGGGACGGGAGAGCAATTGGTGGGTTAGTTTGTGCTGTATATAACATGTGTTGGTACAGTATGGGGCAGAATTTAAAACCTGCGCGCAGGCACAGATTTGTTCACGCAACCCGGCGCGAACAAATCTACGCCTGATTTTATAACATGCGCATGCAGCCACGCGCATGCTATAAAATCCAGGGTCGGCGCGCGCAAGGGTTGCACAATTGTGCAACTTGCGCGCGCCGAGCCGCACAGCCTGCCTCCATTCTCTCCGAGGCCACTCCAAATTCGGAGCGGCCTGGGAGGGAACTTTCCTTCCGCCTCCCCACACCTTCCCCTCCCTAACCCACCTCCCAGCCCTACCTAGAAGCCCCCCCTTACCTTTGTTGAAGAAGTTATGTGCGATGGCCGACCCACGATCCCGGGCACAGCAGCAAATGGCCGTTGTGCCTAGAGGCTCAGGCCCCGCCCCCAGAAGGCCCATGCCCCGCCCCTTTTTGCAAGCCCCGGGACATACGTGCTTCCCGGGGCTTGTGCGTGCTGCCGAGCCTATGCAAGATAGGCTGGGCGCGCGCAAGGGGAGGCAGGGGTAGGTTTTTGGGGGTTGCACGCGTATCTTATGCGCGCAACCCTTTGAAAATCTACCCCTATATGCTTTCTTAATACAAATATGCTTTTTGGAACTAATTGAGACTTTGATTTTATTGAGTAAATTTGTATGTTAGAAAAAAGGATCAGTTTTATACATTGCTCCTTCTCTCAGCAGTGATGAAGGGCAGATAAAAGAGGAGTAGGATGTGAAACTTGGAGAGCTGCAAGGGAAGGGAGGATGCATGTCCTCTCTTGGTCTTTGCCATTCTCCTTGGGTGTTTAGGATCCTGCCACATGCCACATGCTAGGCTGCTAAATTCTAGGCCTCACACCATTAGCTATCCATTCTCTTAATCCTCCCAAGCCAGTACTGACTGAGCCGAGTGGCAGCCCTTGCCTCCTTCTTCCACCCCATGATAACTTGAGAAGTTAGAAAGAGCAGGTGGAATGTATATAGTCAGAGCTCGCATTTGAGAGGGAGATGGTGGCATTGTTGCTAGCAGTAGGTTGCCCTGGGCCTCAAAATCTGTGGCTATCATCTTGATTTCCTCTTCTGTCTCTCTCTCTTTCTTTTCTCTCCTGCTCCTCCTTTTCTCTTCCTCCTCTTCCTCCTTTCTTTCCCTGTCTTCTTTTCCTGCTTGCTGCAGGTATCAAAACACCTCCATTTCCCCCGCAAACAGCCTCTGGCCAGTAGATGTCTATTTGAACAAGCATTTTCCAATTAGCAGTGCAGCGCCATCAGACTGTATGACCGAGAGCCCTTTCTGAGCAATGTGAGGATACTCAATTAAGCTGATCAAGTTAGCATTTTCATATTTAATGTGTATTTGTTTTGCTATTGTACTGTACGTTTATTTTTATGTATGTTTAGTTTGTAACTCGCCATGATTGTTGGAGTAATGGGCAAGAAACGCTTTTAAATAAATGAAATAAATAAATAAATATAGCATGTGCGCTCCATAGCACTCCATGCTAGAACATCTGGTTCTGGCAAAGAGTGGGTACATAATTGTTTTACCATAGTGGAAGGTTGCTAATTAGCATTTGGTTTACTGAAGTGAGTGAAAATTTGTTTGAACATGTCATGCGTTCAGTTGCATCTTTATTAGCATGCCCTTATTGTTAAAGTTTACAGCCCACTTGCTAAAGCATTAGCGGGCATGTTAATGTGCACGTTAAAGCTTTAGTGCATGGCATGTTATTTATCATGCACACTAAACTGGTTTTGTGACCTTTACCAAGTCAGCCCATTGTATTTGCTGCAAAGTACATTATAAAATCTGGCACAGAAGAAACAGCAATGAACAGTTAATAAAAATTGACAGTTTAGGAGAAACATAATGTTTTGCATCCCAAACATTTGTGGCCTTTTGTTAATTCTTTTCTGTTTAAAAAAAAAAAAATGAATCTGTAGTATGGAACCCAACAAAAATGTTTTAAACACACCAAAATGGAAAATAAACACCCAAGTTTGAAGTAATAACATTCTTATAAAGTGTTTATAAGACAAATATTGTACGTTTATTGCAAACAAACATGAAAGAGTCCAGCTGTTCGTTTTACAGAAAAACTACAAAGAAAACCTTTTAATAAGAATAATTTTCCATGAGTCTAGGCAGTTTGCAACTAGTAAGCATAATTTCATAAAATATGCCTGCTAGATTAGTGCAAGAATACCCTGGATAAAACGCTCGAGTAGCAGAGGAGAGGGAGCACTGTTAGCACTAAATTTGTCATTTCTTAAACATTTTAAATTGTAAATAATACTATTTCAGACAGATATCCTGTGCTCCTGATTCCTTAAGTATACATGACTCTGTTCATACAAGAATTATGAGGTGGTATTGCCTGCATTGCTGGAATATATTTTTAATATTAATTGTAAAAGGAACTGAAACCTTTACAGAGCATTTCACATTAAACAATAAAACATCCAAGGGTGTGTATGACATGGAGCCGGAGTAAAGATATTAGTATAACCTGGAGTAGGCTTGGATTAAGATATATGGCTTTGCCCAATGACTCGGATCACAATGTTCCTCAATGAGGCACAGAAGATTCTGGTTCATGACCCCTGTCTGATGGGGCTGGCTGGGATCAGGCATATCATGGAGGTGATCTGCATGATCCCTGAGAATGAGGAATGATGATGACTTCTATGCTAGGGAATCCTGCCAGCTGAAGGCGGAACATTTGAGGAGAAATCCAAGAGATGAGCAGCGGAATGCCTTTTTGGTTGCAGAGGGATCAACCAACTTTCCCCCTGTCCTTGTCTCTGTCCCTCTCCCCCAATCCCTTTTTTCTTCCTTCCCACACTCTTTCTTTTCCTTCCTTTCTCCAGCCAACTCCCCCCTCTCTGACTCCTGTCTAGGAATGTACATAGAATATTTAGAAAAAAAACCCAAAACAATTGCTGATGCAACCAGCTCAAGGACCTCCCCCCTTCATAAATAACCTGGTATGAACCAAAATCAAGGCCCCCTGGGTTGGCACCAACCTCCAGACCCAACCATACCCCATCTACAGGTTTAAATGGGGCAGCAGAGGTCCCTAGTAGCTTCTACCAGGCTATAATTTTTTATCATGATGCCAGCTGACCTGAAGCAGGTACCATTTTGCTAAATGGCAGATTCTGCCATTCACGAGCCGTATTGCACAAACTTGCCATAGAGCACAATGACTGGCCCCATTTTGAAAATAATAGAAGCAACAGGGCAGAGTGACTGGGGATCTCTCCTGCCAGATTTCAAACCAAGGATGGGATAAGAGGGAGCAGGGGTCTGGGGTATAATGCATACCTGGAAAGCTTTGTTTTTGGGCAGCAGTGGTTTTTTTTTTTCCAAGGGGGAAGGGATCCAGAGCAGGCTCACAGTGACCCTTATGCTCTCATGACCCTTCTGTTTTTTGGAGTCCTCTCAGTATCCCTCCTTCTCCCTGTGGGTCTCATAAGAAAATGCCATACTGGGTCAGACCAAGGATCCATCAAGCCCAGTATCCTGTTTTCAACAGTGGCCAATCCAAGTCACAAGTACCCAGACATTACCACAAGTACCCAAACATTAAATACATCTCAAGCTACTATTGCTTATTAATTAATAGCAGTTTATGGATTTTTCCTCTAGGAAAGTTCAATGTTGCCCTAAAAACCTATGGGCCAGATTTTAAAAAGCATTTACATGCGTAAATCTGGGTTTTACGCATGTAAATGCACTTTACTCGAGTAAGTGGGCTTTTGAAAATTGCTACAATATATGCCATTGAATCGTCCATAGGATTTATTCGCATAAGTGCACTTTACGTGAGTAAATGGCTTTTGAAAATTGCTACAATAGTAGTTACATTTATGCGCGTAACTCCTTTGAAAATTACCCCCTACTCAAGTAAAGTGAATTTACTCCAGTAAACCTGGTTTTTACTCGAGTAAATGCTTTTTAAAATCAGGCCCTATCTTTTTATCAATACCTTCTTGCTAAACATGTCCTGAGGCTTCCTTTTTCCTCTAAAACACCTGATTCAGGCTTCTCTTGCACGTCTATTCTCACTAGTGTTAAATCCATCATATTTTAATTGGTACACATGGTTGGATCAATCATTGACTGTAGCTTTTGTCTTGTTTTATTTTTTGTTTCAGTCTGTCATTATTAGGTCTTGCCGTTGCTTTGTACCTTGCATGTATTTATGCTTGCATTTATGCCTGTATTTTATGCTTGTACTCCTGTTACCTGCCCCAAACCTTAGAGGGCACAGGATAAAAATAATTTTAAATGAATAAAGGAGGATGCCAGCCGAGGAGAGCTGGTGAGATCAGGATGATGGTGACTTTCCTTCCTCGTCCTTGCCTGTCAGAGTGTTTGTGCAGCAACATTATCTGACTGACTCCTGCCCCTTTAAAATCAATGCAGCAGTGGCTGAGACAGGGGATGCCAACCAAGGAAGAGAGCCAGTGAGATCAGGGTGGTGGATAATAGGGATGTGAATCGGGCTTCGGACGATTGAAAATATCAAACGATATTTTCAAAATCGTCAGAAATTGGGGGCTCCCCAAACAATAGGAAAACCCCACGATATTGATCGTGGGGGTTCTCTTATCGTTTTGGGGGAGGGCGGGAAAAACGACACACAAAAATAACCCCTAAACCCACCCTGACCCTTTAAAACTAATCCCTTAGCTTCCCCACCCTCCTGACCTCCCAAAAACTTTTTACACGTACCTGGTGGTCCAGTGGGGGTCCCTGGAGCGATCTCCTGCTCCCAGGCCGTCGGCTGCCACTAATCAAAATGGCGCCAATGGCCCTTTGCCCTTAACATGTGACAGGGTATCCGTGCTATTGACCGGACCCTGTCACATGGTAGGAACACTGGATGGCCGGCGCCATCTTGTGCTCCTACCATGTGACAGAGGCTGACCAATGGCACCGGTAGCCCCTGTGACATAGTAAGGGCAAAGGCTATTGGCGCCATTTTGAATACTGGCAGCTGACGGTCCGAGTGCAGGAGGTCGCCCGCGATCGGGCCCAATGAAAAAAAAAACCACATGTGAATCCGAACCGGAATCCAAACCGATTCCGGTTCCGATTCACATCTCTAGTGGATACTACCCCCACCCCACACATCTCTAGTGGATACCCCCCACCCATCTAGGACTGTGTGTAGTGACATCATCTGACTGCGACTCCGGCTTCCTTTAAAATCAGTGAAGCAGCAGCGTGCCAACACGCTGCCAAAGCCACACATCAAAGTGGCGCACCCCTTATGCCTGTTTTTTTCCCTTGGGAGAGAGTCTAAATGGCAGAAAGAGAAAGGGAAAGACCAGTACACTATCCTCAGTGGTGACCAGAAGCCCGATGGATCATGTAGTCCAGAAGTTGTTTAATACCAGTATAAAAACTGAAAATGGATTGTCAATGGATTCCGGTGCTTTATTAAGTCCATGTATAAGTTTACCCCTACCTCAATCCTCAGAGACTTCTCAAGTAATGCCACTAAGATGCCTGGAGGAATTAGCACTCTTAGTAGATGAAGTGGTTCTGAGATTCAAACAGAAGAGGTTCTGTCTGTCACATCTTCTGAGTTGGACATTGGCTCTCAATTAGAACCTTTGATATATTGACTGAAGGGGGAGAACTTATTAGGCCATCTGAGGGAAATTTTATAGCAAGGTGGGCACCTTTCTTATTAATATTTGTCCACCCTTCTGAAACAGGAGACATCTTGAGTCCAATTAATGCAACTCTGATGGATGTTTGGTCCATAGTATCCAAATTAGATAGATCTTTATCTGTGACAGTCCAGCATTTGAGTAAGATCTCCGATCACCGCTTACACTAGGGTTAAACTAGATGAGCAAGAGCAATGCTTGAATGAGTTAGACAACTCCCTACTTAATGTTAATTCTTAATAATTACTCTTCAAGGTGTGGAGGGTGCCTACATTATAGATTACCTGATTACATTCTCAGATTGAAAATATAGAAAGTGTGAGAAATAAGAACTTGAGATTTTTAAATTTCCCAATGTCCAGGCCTTTGTCTGCAACTGAACTGTTTAAGAAATACTTATTGGAAGTTTTGTCTATTCCTTCAGATCACTGTTCCACTTTATCACAAATATATTACCTTCCTAAGAGTAAGATTTATTTCCTCTGAAGGGGGAATGGACCCACTTAGTGTGCAGAGTCCCTCTCTTCCTGCATTTCTTGAGTCCTTTATGACGACATTACTTCTAGACCTACCCTTTTAGTTACCTTTGCATTACAGCAGGACAAAGATCTGTTTTTTTTTTAAATTCTGTTATGAGAAGACTGTTCTGTGGTCAGCAGGTTTATGTTTTTTGGATGTACCAAAGCTATGCAAAATCGTAGAAAATGTTTACAGTTGAAACAGGATTCTTACTTTGGGAGCTACATTTTTTCTTAAATATCCTTGCAAATGTCTAGTCGCGTATAATGAGAATAATTTTATTTTTACTGACTGACCCACTACATCTTAATACCTTTATTAAAGACAAATCTGGTGGGTAGAAGCAAGGGGTAAAGTATAAATAGTTTTATCCTCCTGTATTAGAGAAACATCTAGGGCTGTGCATCCCCCTAGACAAGACTAAAATGTATTTTGTTGTTGCTGTATACCTTTTGTTAAATTAGGAAAGTTTATTGTCCTTTCCCTCTTGTATTTACCTGGGTTTACATGGTATATGTTTTATTTACATAAGATATGCCATACTGGATCAGACCAAGGGTCCCATCAAGCCTGTTTCCAGCAGTGGACAATCCAAGTCACAAGTACGTGGCAAGTACCCAAACATTAAATAGATCTCAAGCTACTATTGCTTATTAATTAATTGCAGTTTATGGATTACTTCCTCTAGGAACTTATCCAAACTTTTTTAAAGCCAGTTACATTAACTGCTGTAACCACATCCTCTGGCAATGAATTCCAGAGCTTAACTATGTGCTGAGTGAAAAAAAAAATAAATCTTTGATTTGTTTTAAATGAGCTACTTGCTAACTTCATAGAGTGCCCCCCATCCTATTATCTGAGAGAGTAAATAACCGATGCACAATAACTTGTTCAAGTTCTTTCATAATTTTGTAGACCTCTATCACATCCCCCCCTCAGTTGTCTCTTCTCCAAACTGAACAGCCCTAACTTCCTTAGCCTTTCCTCATAGGGCAGCCGTTCCATGCCCCTTATTTTGGTCACCCTTCTCTGCACTTTCTCCAGTGCAACTATATCCTTTTTTAGATGAGGCGACCAGAACTGCACACATTATTCAAATAGTCGTCTCACCATGGAGGCATTATGATATCCATCCTTTTATTTGCCATTCCCTTTCTAGTAATTCCTAACATTGTTTGCATTTTTTGATCACCACAGCACACTGAGCTGAAGATTTCAATATATTATCCACTATGATGCTTAGATAGCAGCTCCTAAGATACAACCTAACATTAGGTAACTTCAACAAGGGTTACTTTTCCCTATATGCATCACATTGCACTTGTCCATGTTAAATTTCATCTGCCATTTGGAAGCCCAATCTTCCAATCTTCCAAGGTCCTCCTGCAATTTATCACAATTCACTTGAGATTAAACTACTCTGCATAATTTTGTGTCATCCACAAAGTTGATCACCTCACTTATCATACACCTTCCAGATTATTTATAAATATATTACAAAGCACCAGTCCAAGTACAGATCTCTGAGGCACTGTACTATACACCTTTTTCCACTGTGTAAACTGACCATTTAATCCTTCTCTCTGTTTCCTGTCTTTTAACCAGTTTACAATCCACAAAAGGACATCACCTCCTATCCCATGACTTTTTAGTTTTCTTAGAAACCTATCACGCTGGACTTTGTCAAACACCTTCTGAAAATCCAAAAACAACACATCTACTGGTTCACCTTTGTCCACATGTTTAGTCACCCCTTCATAAAAATACAGGAGATTTGTGAGGCAAGACTTCCCTTGGGTAAATCCATGATGGCTGTGTCCCATTAAACCATGTCTATCTAAATGTTATGATTTTATTCTTTATAACAGTTTCCACAATTTTTTCTGGCACTGAAGTCAAGCTCCCGGATCAATTCTGGAGCCCTTTTTAAGTATTTGGGTTACATTGGCCTTCTTCCAATCAGGTACAACAGATGATTTTAATGATAGGTTACATATTAATTGAAATAGGTCTGAAATTTCATTTTTTAGTTCTTTCTGAGCCCTGTGGTGTATGCCATCTGGTCGAGGTGATTTACTACTCTTCAATTTGTCAATCTAGCCTACCACATCTTCCAGGTTCACCGTGATTTGGTTCAGTTCATCTGAAACATTACCCTTGAAAACCTTCTCCAGAACGGGTATCTCCCCAACATCCTCTTCAGTAAATACCGAAGCAAAGAAATTGTTTAATCTTTCCACAATGGCCCTACCTTCTCTAAGTGCCCCTTTAACCCCTTGATCATCTAACGGTCTAAATGATTCCCTCACAGGCTGCTTCGCATATATTTTAAAATGTTTTTATTGTGAGTTTTTGAATTCTATGGCCAACTCTTTTTCAAATTCTCTCTTAGCCTGTCTTATCAATGTCTTACATTTAACTTGCAAATGCTTATGCTTTATCCTATTTTCTTCTGATGGATCCTTCTTCCAATTTTTGAATGATGATATTTTGGCTAAAATAGCCTCTTTCACCTCACTTTATAGCCATGCTTTCTCATTTTATCAGTTTCCCTTTTGAAAGTTTAGTGCTAGAGCCATGGATTTACTTACTGTCCCCCCTTCCAGTCATTAATTCAAATTTGATCATATTATGATCACTATTGCCAAGCAGTCCCACCACAGTTACTCTCTTACCAAATTCTGTGCTCCACTGAGAATTTGATCTAAAATTGCTCCCTCTCTCGAAGGGTCCTGAACCAATTGCTCTATAAAACTATTATTTATTCCATCCATGAATTTTCTCTCTCTAGCTTGTCCTGATGTTTCACTTTCCCAGTCAATATTGGGGTAATTGAAATCTCCCATTATTACTGCATTACCAATTGGTTAGCTTCCCTAATTTCTCTTAGCATTTCACTATCCATCTCACTATCTAGGCCAGGTGGATGGTAGTATACACTTATCATCATACTCTTCTCCAACCCACAAATAATGTCTACCCATAAAGATTCAATTGTGCATTTACTCTCATGCAGGATGTTTTATCCTATTGGACTCCATGTAATACCAGACATAAAGCGCCACCCCACTACCAAGATGTTCCTCTCTATCATTGTGATATAATTTGTACCCTGGTATAGCACTACCCCATTGGTTATACGCTTTCCACCATGTGTCTGAGATGCAAATTAAGTCTATGCAATAGTCTTTCAACATTGCTGAAACCTTTTCATTATTTTCAAAGAACCAAAACTGAAGACTTATCTCTTTGCCAAGATGCGAGAAAATAATTTTTTGACTGGTCACTCAACGCTGAAGAGCATTTCAAGAGTTCATGTTTGATTTTATGTATGTCATTTTTCTTGGGATTTTCACATTAAGTATGATTATGTATTTTATTTTATTTTTCTGTTTTGTCATATTTGATGATTTTGTTAGGTTATATTTTTCATATTTTCATATCTGTTATGGTTATAGTTATGACTGCGCTAGTCTATTTTTTCTGTAACTTTTATTTTACCTCTCAATTATTCCATTTTATACTGCTACCTTCCATCTCTCCACTTGTCTCAATCCATTCAGCCACAGTCAGTCAATCATATAGCAGGGTGTCTTGGTTTTCTGAGGAGCTCAACATAAAACTGCTATACATAGCAGCTTGAACACCAAGGGCAGACACCTCAAAAATCTTCTTGAGGTGCATCTCCAGCTTTCTATCCTGAAGGCCCTTCAAAGCTGTAGAACTGGCCACTGGGATGGTTGTCTTCTTAGTAACTGATGAAACAGATGCATCAACTTTTGGAACCTTCAGAAGCTCAAGCGCATCCTCTGGCAAGGATATAAAACTTACCCATGGCCCTACTGACCTTCAGGCCTGTCTCAGAAGTATCCCACTCCCTAACCAGCAAGGCGCTGACAGACTTGTGAAATGGAAAAAACCTCATTGGACCCTGAAGGCCAACCATGATCCAATTCCAAATCCTCTCATGGGACCTCTATACACAGTGACACTTTTGCTCTATTCCCTGTGTGGTCTTCTATTCCCTGTAGTTCTTTGTTCCCTTGCCTTTTGTCTTGTGCAGCCTTCCCAGTGGCCTAGCTCTCTTGTGTGTTCCTTGCCACTACACTCTATTCTGGTCTTGCCCTGTCTTGTGCCTACTTATTTCCCTGTCTTGGTGCACTCCCTTTTCCAGTGAATACCTTTTCCTGACTCAGTGCACCTCCTCCAGAAGTCTGGTCAGCCACCAGAACTCATGGGTCCAACTCAAGAAGGAGGTGGTTGCTCAGGTGAAGATCACTGCTTGCCTGACCACATCCTGCCATATACTCTTCCAGGAAAGTCCTGCCAGCCACTAGAATCTGTGGGTCCAACCCAAATGAGAAGTGGCTGGTCAGGCAACAGATTCTGCCCTTCTCTGGCAGAAAGCCCTGTACTGCTTCTGTAGGGGGAATCCTCTTATCCAGATAGCCGGATTGTGACAGATTTGGTGGTAGAGGTAATGGTGGTGGAGCTGCTCAGTAACAGTGATTATAGTATGATCAAATTTGAATTGACTGGAGGGAGGACATTAAGTAAATCTACAGCTCTATTACTAAATTTTCAAAAGGGAGATTTTGATAAAATGGGGGAAATAGGAAAAAACTAAAGGGGTAGATTTTCAAAAAGCGTGCCTTCGCGTACTTTTGTTGGCGCATCAGGCGCAAACAAAAGTACGCTGGATTTTAGTAGATACGCGCGTATCCGCTAAAATCCTGGATCGGCGTGTGCAAGGCTGCCAATTTCGTGTAGCCGGCGCGCGCCGAGCCGCGCAGCCTGCCGCCGTTCCCTCCGAGGCCGCTCCGAAATCGGAGCGGCCTCGGAGGGAACTCGCTTTCGCCCTCCCCATACCTTCCCCTCCCTTCCTCTATCTAACCCACCCCCCCCGGCCCTATCTAGACCCCCCCTACCTTTGTCGGGGGATTTATGCCTCCCGGAGGGAGAAGTAAATCCCCGCGTGCCAGCGGGCCTCCAGCGCGCCGAGACGGGACCTGGGGGCGGTTCCGGAGGGTGCGGCCACGCCCCCAGACCGCCCCGGGCCGAAACCATGCCCCGTGCCCGCCCCCGAAACGCCACGTCCCACCCCCAAAGCGCCGCGCCGATCCGACACGCCCCCGACACGCCCCTGACACGCCCCCCTCGAAAAACCCCGGGACTTATGCGAGTCCCGGGGCTCTGCGCGCGCCGGTAGGCCTATGGAACATAGGCGCACCGGCGTGCAAGGCCCTGCTCGCGTAAATCCGGGCGGATTTACGCGAGCAGGGCTCTTAAAATCGCCCCAAAATATGCAGCTACAAAGGTCAGGTGGGGTCATTGTTTAAAAATATCATTTGGAAGTCCAGTTCAAAAAAAGTGGAAGGAAGGCCAAATGACTGTTGGCATGGTAAAAAGGTTAAGCCAAAATAGCTTCTTTCAAAAACTGGAGTAAGTATCCATCTGAAGAAAATAGGAAAAAGCATAAGCATTGGAAAGTTAGATGGAAAACATTGATATGGTGGGCTAAAAGAAAATTTAAAAGGAAACTGGCTATAGAGGCAAAAACTTATAATAAAAACGTTTAAAAATATACCTGAAGCAGGAAACCTATGAGGGAGTCAATTGGGTCATTAGTTGATTGAGAGGTTAAAGGGGCAATTAGGGAAGATAAGGCCACTGCAGAAAGCCTAAATGAATTCTTTGCTTCGTTATTTAATAAAGAGGATATTGGAGAGATACTCATGCTGGAAACTGTATTCAATAGTGATGATTTAGAAAAACTGAAATAAATCACAATGAACCTGGAAGATGAAATAAGGTAGATTAACAAACCAATGTGTAAAATATCTCCTGGACCTGATGATATATACTGCAGAATTCTGAAAGAACTAAAACATGAAATTGCAGATCTATTACTAGTAATTTTAAACCAATTATTAAAATTGTCCATTCACCTGAAGATTTGAGGGTGGCCAATGTAATCCTGATCTTTAAAAAGTGCTCCTGAAGGGACTTGGGGTGGAGCAAGATGGTGGCATCATAGGGACATGAAGTACTGATGTGTTGTCCTTGTTGCTTTCTACTTTTGATGGATTTGCCTTCTTAATGTACAGAGAAGGTGTGGATTTCCCCCTCCAAATCTGCTTACCTTCCAGGCCAGCAGTCTATTACTTTCTTCATGTCACAACATTCTGCAGGAATGGGAGTGCAGCTCCCATTGTGATTTGTGATGAAGGATCACTGAATGAGGGGAATGAGGGGATGAGGTCTCTCTCAGCCCCCATGATCTTTGCCAGCTACCATAAAAAAGACACAATTCCTCCTGTACATTCATTGTGGCTGTGTTCACTGAAGCGACCACAAAGGTGGAGGCTAGGAACGCCTCTGTGTCTGTTCAGTTTTTCACTTTTCTAGTTAAGGACTCTGCAAAGATTTTCAGGACAACTTGGAGATGAACTTAGGTTTATCTTCATCAAAATTATTACAGTCAGGGCTAGGGACATCTACTGTGAGTCCATTTTAATACTTGCTAGGCCGGAGATGGAATTGCTGGATTCCCTCTGGTTACTTTTCACAAGTAGTGTTCCAAAGTTGTATCAGAAAGAAAGGAACTCCATTTCCAACACAATCTATATGAGTTAGACATTTACAGTGGCCATTTTTCATTCTCTCCCTAGCAGGTCCTAGCATTCTCTCCCAGCAGGTCCTAAGGGCTCCTGAATGTAAGTAAATGGCTCCACCCTCGGACTGCTCAGCAATGTCATCTCCAGGTGCTAGTGGCTCTGTCAATGACTCAAGCTGCTTCTCTTTCAGTGGTAGTCAGTGGTTGGAGGGACTGAAAGACACTTCACACTCCTGAAGATTGGCATTCATCCATTGGTATCTGGAATGGGAACATCTCTCTCCAAAGATCCAAGAACTCTGGTAAGGAAATCATTCTCTGCAGAGGTGAGGAGGGGAGAGAGGTTTCTGAGAGTTACATGCTTTCTCTACTTCTTTTTCACTGGCTGCTTACAGAAAATACATTTTGAGACAATTCTGATAAGAATTCAGTTAGAGCTCTCATCCCAGTGAAACCTTATGCTGCTATCTTGGTTTCCTCCCAGATGAATGGGAATTTCAAAATAAAATCCCTGCTTATTGTCAACCACACCCAACATCCCCTGCCCCTTCTCAGCATTGGTAAACCTGAACTATAAAAGTTACCCTGCTTAGTTAGCCAGGTAACATCTTTTGAAAATTGTCCTCGTTATAACACTAGGTGACTGAAAAGTCTCTGTGGCCCTGTGGGAATCCCAAATGTACTGTAGAAAGCTGCCCCATTCTTGGTGGAAATGGCTTATGTGATTTTTTCAAGAAACACAAAAGGCACCACCAATATCACTTAAAGATCGCTTCTGGCGTGCAAAACGAAACTCCAAAATGTAAATAAAAATTATTAATAAAGTAAGAGTCGCATCTGCAAGCCTAACAACGTGTTCAAACTCACCAGGTTGAACCGTCCGGTCTTTTCTTCATTTGCGGCTCCTACCCGGCTGTGAAGTCTGCTGTAATTGTTGCGGATGTTAAGCCTAAAAATAATTTTTTAAATAAATGACTATATCAATTGTCTTTGAATTAGCGTAACCAGTATCGCAATGTCCCGTGTTTCGCAATGGCCGGTGTTTCGCAATGGCCGGTGTTTCGTTGCACAACTTGCACCTTCGTCAGGGGTGCAAAACCTTTAAAGCAAAGAGGAAAACAGTTGTCGGGGAGATTGTTTACATACAGAAACGGGACATTGCGATACTGGTTATGCTAATTCAAAGACAATTGATATAGTCATTTATTTTAAAAATTCTTTCTAGGCTTAACAGCCGCAACAATTACAGCAGACTTCACAGCCGGGTAGGAGCCGCAAATGAAGAAAAGACCGGACGGTTCAAACTGGTGAGTTTGAACACGTTGTCAGGCTTGCAGATGCGGCTCTTACTTTATTAATAATTTTTATTTACATTTTGGAGTTTCGTTTTGAACGCCAGAAGCGATCTTTAAGTAATATTGGTGGTGCCTTTTGTGTTTCTTGATTTGATTTCAAGAACCCACTGAGTGCTCTTTGTTGTTTTGCTTATGTGATTTTTTGACATGTGCATTGTGCAGTGACTTTTAATGACCATCTTGGTTTCACCCTTCCCTGTTTATAATCCATACTCATAATTTTAATAGTTTAATTACTGTACTACAGGTACACAGGGACTTTTTGATATGACTGTAGTATAAAGACACTGAGGACTGTGCTTTTATCTTTATTTATTTATTTAAATTCTTTTCTATACCGTTGTTAAGTTATATATCATCGCAACGGTTTACATGTAGGCTCTTACAATATACCTTACATGCACCAGTCGCTGACCTCATACTTTACAATCTACCTTAGATATATTTTAGTGCTCACAAAGGGGTAGATTTTAAAAGAAGCACGCATGCATCCATGTGCGTGAGCTTCCCAGCGACGAGATCGGGCATCTCCCAGTTCCCTCCTAGTCTGCTCCAATTAAGGAGTGGATTGGGAGGAAACTTCCCTATTCCCTTACCTAACCTCCCTTCCCCTTCCTCTCTCCTTTCCTCTCCTCTCCTCGCCTCTCATCTCCACCCTCTAAACCCTTTCTCTACCTTTTTAAAAAAACTTTGTTGCTTACTGCTCCGTGGGAGCAGTAGCAACTTACGCGCACCGGCAGTCCTTTCCCTGGCACAGCGGCAAATGGCTGCTGTATCAGTCACCTCCATCCCGGCCCGTTTCCTTTGGCCTGGCACTTCTGCTCATAAAGGGAGTTATGCGCGTGGCCGAGCCCCTTTGAAAATGCGCGAGGTGCATGCAAGACCCAACCACGCACATAACCCCCGTTTTTTATGAGCAGGGCCGATTAAAAATTCAGCCGAAAATATATCTCTGTTGTGGCTTACTGCTATACTATAAAATATTATGGCCTGTTTTACCAGTCATATCTGCAGAATAGATGATCAGTAGACCTCCATACTATTTTTTAATCAATGTTGCCTCAATCTGGGAAAAATATAAGCAAACAAGATTATAAAAATTTTACAAATAAGGAACTTTTATTTAGGATACATTTATATACACTGCTATAGTTATTTCATATCATACAGAAGTGTTTTCTAGCTTCACTCAGATTATATTCTTTTTACCTAAAAGTAAAGAATGTTATGGCATTGCATTTTTAAGTAATTAAAATATTTTAATGTCCAAATCACCAGCATACCCAGAAACAGGCTTTTCCATACAAGGCAAGCACTTTTAAGGGCAAAAAATGTAGGAACGTTATGTAAAATAAAGGCTTTTAAATGCCACTAGTGGATTGCACAATAAGAAAATCTGTATTGATTGTTTTTTAAATAGCACTAGTATATGATTATAATTTGGTGCCTTATAGCCCAGTTTGCAGCCAAGATTCTCACCCTGTATGGTACCAGTCCTGAGGAATTTTGAAATTGAATTTTTTCTATTACAAGGGCTCAGCTTTTCCTTTTGGTAAGTGTGTTGTTGAATCAGAATATGAAGCAGAGTTTGGGCATTTTGAGAGGGTATTTTGTATTACAAATTTTATTCAATTTAAAATTGAATGGATATGAAAAACATGATCCAAGGTGGAAGGAAGGCAAAACGATTACCGGCATGGTTAAAAGATGAGGTGAAAGAAGCTATTTTAGCCAAAAGATCTTCATTCAAAAATTGGAAAAAGGATCCAACAGAAGAAAATAGGACAATGCATAAGCGTTGGCAAGTTAAATGTAAGACACTGATAAGACAGGCTAAGAGAGAATTTAAAAAGAAGTTGGCCATAGAGGCAAAAACTCACAGTAAAAACTTTTTAAAATATATCCGAAACAGAAAGCTTGTGAGGGAGTCAGTTGGACAGTTAGATGATCGAGGGTTTAAGGGACACTTAGAGAAGATAACGCCATCTCGGAAAGATTAAACAATTTCTTTGCTTCGGTGTTTACTGAAGAGGATGTTGGGGAGATACCCATACCGGAGAAAGTTTTCATGGGTAATGATTCAGATGGACTGAACCAAATCACGGTGAACCAAGAAGATGTGGTAGGCCTGATTGACAAACTGAAGAGTAGTAAGTCAATTGGACTGGATGGTATATACCCCAGAGTTCTGAAGGAACTAAAAAATTAAATTTCAGACCTATTAGTAAAAATTTGTAACCTATCATTAAAATCATCCATTGTACCTGAAGACTAGAGGGTGGCTAATTTAACCCCATATTTAAAAAGGGCTCCAGGGGCGATTCTGGAAACTACTGACCAGTTAGCCTGACCTCAGTGCCAGGAAAAATAGTGGAAATTGTTCTAAATATCAAAATCACAGAACATATAGAAAGACATGGTTTAATTGAACAAAGTCAGCATGGCTTTACCCAAGGCAAGTCTTGCCTCACAAATATGCTTCACTTTTTTGAAGGAGTTAATAAACATGTAGATAAAGGTGAACCAATAGATGTAGTGTATTTGGATTTTCAGAAGGCATTTGACAAAGTTTCTCATGAGAGGCTTCTAGGAAAAGTAAAAAGTCATGGCATAGGTGGTGATGTCCTTTCGTGGATTACAAACTGGCTAAAAGACAGGAAACAGAGAGTAGGATTAAATGGACAATTTTTCTCAGTGGAAGGGAGAGGGCAATGGAGTGCCTCAGGGATCTGTATTGGGACCTGTACTTTTCAATATATTTATAAATGATCTGGAAAGAAATACGATGAGTGAGGTAATCAAATTTTCAGATGATACAAAATTATTCAGAGTTGTTAAAACATAAGCAGATTGTGATAAATTGCAGGAAGATCTTGTGAGACTGAAAAATTGGGCATCCAAATGGCAGATGAAATTTAATGTGGATAAGTGAAAAGTGATGCATATAGAGAAAAATAGCCCATGCTATAGTTACACAATGTTAGGTTCCACATTAGGAGCTCCGAGCTACCACCCAAGAAAGAGATCTAGGCGTCATAGTGGATAACACATTGAAATTGTTGGTTCAGTGTGCTACAGCAGTCAAAAAAGCAAACAGAATCAGAATGTTGGGAATTATTAGAAAGGGAATGGTGAATAAAACGGAAAATGTCATAATGCCTCTGTATCGCTCCATGGTGAGACCGCACCTTGAATACTCTGTACAATTCTGGTTGCCACATCTCAAAAAAGATATAGTTGCGATTGAGAAGGTACAGAGAAGGGCGGCCAAAATGATAAAGGGAATGGAATGGCTCCCCTATGAGGAAAGACTAAAGAGGTTAGGACTTTTCAGCTTGGAGAAGAGACGGCTGAGGGGGGATATGATAGAGGTATTTAAAATCTTGAGAGGTCTAGAACAGGTAAATGTGAATCAGTTATTTACTAGAGATGTGGTTCGTTTTTCGCCCGAATTAGGAAATTACACGAAATTTCCTAATTCGTTGTGGTTTCGGATGCCCCGAAACCCAAAAAGAATTTTCCCCGAATTTTGGGGAAATTTCGTTTTTCTGGTTTGCCTGGGGAGAGGGGCACAAATTTTTTTTTTAAATTAAAAAACACCCCAAACATTTAAATAAACTATAATACAACACCCCCCCCGCCGATCCCGATCCCTCCCCAAGACTTACGAACATCCCTGGTGGTCCAGCGGGGTCCTGGGTGCCATTTGATCCTTCGTGCCCATGTTGTGCGCTATTGCCAGGCTTGCTCAAAATGGTGCCGAATAGCCTGAACTACCATGTCACAGGGGCTACCGGCGCCATTGGTCAGCCCCTGCCACATGGCCATCGGCGCCATCTTGTGCTCCTGTCATGTGACTGGAGCTGACCAATGGCGCCAAAAGCCTCTGTGACATATTATGGGCAAAGGCTATCGGCGCCATTTTGATTACTGGCAGCCGACAACGAAATCGCTCCCGGACCCCCGCTGGACCCCCAGGGATTATTGGCAAGCCTTGGGGGGATCAGGAGGGGGCTCTTGACCCCCTCCTGACCCCCCCAAGGCTTTAAACTCTGTACTGTCTTCCATTGCCCAGGTTTTACGCTCCCTGTTTAATGTAACTTTACTTTCTACCTTGATGTTAATTGGTTTCCCCTCAGTTACATTGTAAACCGGTACGATAAGACCTAGTCTTGAGCATCAGTATAGTAAAAGAAATTAAATAAATAAATAAATATAAGTGCAAAAGTCAGGGCAGCGTGAGTATGCGCGTATCTCCCACTGTGTGAACAAATGAAAAATTCCAAAAAAGGGCCATGGGTGTGGTCTGGGCGGGGCATGGGTAACCTGGAATTGAACTTCAAATTAGCGTATAAATTCTTATGCACACGGGTGTGCGCTGGGGTCCCCTGCCACATAACTTTACTTCTGCTATGGATGATGTGTAAGTCCTGAAATAAAGATAAATAGATTGGTGGAGTTTTAAGGGGCTAACAGAGGAGAAGAGAGGCTACTAAACTAGAGGGGTTTGGAAGTCCTATCTTGTACTTATGTGAACTGGGAACGAACTGGGAAAACTGCTAATGGCACACGTGTCTATTAAAATCCCCCCCACTTACGTGCATTTGTCTGTGCCCAAGGATGCGGTCATTTTATAACATACATGCGTGCATGCATAAATGCTCATTCCTCACCCAGACTATGCCCCTACCCCATCCCTTTTTGGAAACTTTTTATTTGTGTACGCAGCAGCATTTACGCACGTATCCCAGCGGCTTTTAAAATACGCTCTGCACACACCAACCCGACATATTCTCGCTTCCCCTAATTGATGTGCGCATTGGGTTTTTAAAATTCACCTTTATGTTAGCGCTATCCACCTGAAAAGAACATTTCATTTACCCTTGCTTTTTTTGTTTTAAATAGGCTATGTTTAATTACTTCAGCAGTTTTCAGAGTTTTTTAAATTCTATAAAACTATTGGGCCTGATATTCATTGCTGGCCGTTTAAGTATCTTAGCTGGATTTGACTTATCTAGCTAAGTTACAATATAAATTAGTGGCATGGCAAAGACGCTGAATATAAGCATTTATGCACATACCTAGCTGGTTAAATCTAACTGGATAAGTTGCAATCTGCTCTATAGGGCATCTAAAATTAGATCTACACTTATTCACTAACTCTGAATATCGGTAGTTAGGCTTATAAGTTATATGTCCAACTTGCTCCGCTCCCGTCCTCTCAATAGATGACTACTTTTTCTGCATGTAACTTTTAGCCATATAGGGGATGCTGAACATAGGTGCATATACAGTGGCTGCTACTTAGCCGCATAATTCCCACTTATTCGGCTAAATAGCGCTGAACACGCTTTAAATATTAGGTCGATTAGGTTTTCCATTCTTGCTGAAAGTTAAAAAGAAAAGAATTACCTTTATTTTGCATTTGAATCATCTTGTACAAAAGACATACTACTATCTTTTATAAATAAATCAACAGAAGAAAAATAACATAGGGAGGAAAACTAGTATATAGAAAACTGTATTTTTCAAACATATGACAAAATCTTGAGTACTATACTACTTTTTATGATTTATTTTTATATATTTTATTGTTATGAATGTATGTTGTTCTCCATGGTGAATATTGCTAGAACTGTAAACCGTTAGAACTGTTAAATAAGCAAATAAATAAATAAATATGCATATTGACCTGATTTAGGTTTCCTGGAATTATATATAACCTATCTTAACTACAGGCCTCCTGTATTAAAACAGGGCTTCCCATAGAATATCCACAATTAATATGCCTGAGATACATTTGTATATACTGGAAGCCTATTATATGGAATTTTATTTCATTGACAATATATTCATTATGAATGTATTGACCCTTTGGGATCACCTCTATATGTCCTTAGTTCTCAATCCTAGGTGTAGAATTTACAAGTACATTTTAAAAGCCCTGCGCACATGAATTAGGGGGGTTTCGCGCGTGGCTAGGCCCTGTGTGCACAGCACGCATTTTCGGAAGGGCCCAGCCAGGCACATACCCCCGTTATGTGCTGAAATAACAGGCCTTTGAAAAGGGGCTGGCCGAAGTGCATTTGACGCTGTCCCGGGGAAGCACGTGCTGGCAGCCAGCCGGCATGGGGAGATTATTTCTGCTCCTGAGGAGCAGTAAGTAATTGAACAAAAAAAACCGTAAGTAGCTAGGAAGGGGTTAGGAGTCGGGGAAGAGAGGGGAAAGGGTAGGAAGGTTAGGTAGGGGTATAGGGAACTGGGAAAGCCCTATCCCTGTTGCTGTGTGTGGCCTTTTAATATCCCCCCCCCCCCCCCCCCGCGCGCATGGAGGAGGCCAGCCACTCAGCCATGCGCGCATGAATGTTAAAATTCGCCGCACATAGCATATTTCATATCACGCGTGCCCCGACACGCATGTGTTATAAAATAGCTGCGACCATGTGTGCAAGCCAGGGACCATGCACACATGGACGTGCACGTGGGTCTTAATTTCGACCCCTTAGATAGCAGAGGAAGGAGCACATCGTTTTCAGAATAGCACTTCCCCTAAGATTGCTGAAGCAGCCTGCCACCTGCCTGATTAAAAACTGGTTGCATCATGGATCAGTGTGGAAGTGAAAGTATTGAGTTGTAAGGTTTAGAGATCCTGTAAACCAGGATAGAGAGGAGGCTTTACCTTTTCCAGTACACACTCTGTCTGGATGGGTTACCTCCAGTTTTGAGTTCTTGAAATTTTGTTGAGTTTTTGGAGATAAGAACATAAGAACATGCCATGCTGGGTCAGACCAAGGGTCCATCAAGTCCAGCATCCTGTTTCCGACAGTTGCCAATCCAGGCTATAAGAACCTGGCAAGTACCCAAAAACTAAGTCTATTCCATGTTACTGTTGCTAGTAATAGCAGTGGCTATTTTCTAAGTCAACTTAATTAATAGCAGGTAATGGACTTCTCCTCCAAGAACTTATCCAATCCTTTTTTAAACACAGCTATACTAACTGCACTAACCACATCCTCTGGCAACAAATTCCAGAGTTTAATTTGCGTTAAGTGAAAAATAACTTTCTCCGATTAGTTTTAAATGTGCTACTTGCTAACTTCATGGAATGCCCCCTAGTCCTTCTATTATCTGAAAGAGTAAATAACCGATTCACATTTACCCATTCTAGACCTCTCATGATTTTAAACACCTCTATCATATCCCCCCCTCAACTGGTTCTTCTCCAAACTGAAAAGTCCTAACCTTTTTAGTCTTTCCTCATAGGGGAGCTGTTCCATTCCCCTTATCATTTTGGTCGCCCTTCTCTGTACCTTCTCCATTGCAACTATATCTTTTTTTTAGATGCGGCGACCAGAATTGTACACAGTATTCAAGTTGCGGTCTCACCATGGAGTGATATAGAGGCATTATGACATTTTACATTTTATTCACCATTCCCTTGTTAATAATTCCCAACATTCTGTTTGCTTTTTTGACTGCCGCAGCACACTGACCCGATGATTTCAATGTGTTATCCACTATGACACCTAGATCTCTTACTTGGGTAGTAGCACCTAATATGGAACCTAACTGTGTAACTATAGCATGGGTTATATTTCCCTATATGCATCATCTTGTACTTATCCACATTAAATTTCATCTGCCATTTGGATGCCCAATTTTTCAGTCTCACAAGGTCTTCCTACAATTTATCACAATCTGCTTGTGATTTAGCTACTCTGAACAATTTTGAATCATCTGCAAATTTGATTACCTCACTCATCGTATTTCTTTCCAGATCATTTATAAATATATTGAAAAGTAACGGTCTCAATACAGAACCCTGAGGCACTCCACTGCCCACTTCCTTCCACTGAGAAAATTGTCCATTTACCTCTCTGTTTCCTGTCTTTTGGCCAGTTTTTAATGCATGAAAGGACATCGCCACCTATCCCATGACTTTTTACTTTTCCTAGAAGCCTCTCATGAGGAACTTTGTCAAACGCCTTCTGAAAATCCAAGTACACTACATCTACCGGTTCACCTTTATCCACATGTTTATTAACTCCTTCAAAAAAGTGAAGCAGATTTGTGATGCAAGACTTCTCCTGGGTAAAGCCATGCTGACTTTGCAAGACTCCTGGTTCTTGGGATTATGGGGAAGTCCCTTTCCTGGGGTGGCCAAAGTAGGATAGAGTCTGCCCATTCCAGCTTTTAATCAGTAGTTGGGGGCCAGTAGTTAGCTGTCTGTGCAAGAGAATTCCAGTTTTGGTCATTGGCCTAAGGACTTTGGTTTTTTAGATTTTGGAGTAAGATTTTTGCTGCCGCCTTTCCTGCTCTAGAGTGGGGAAAATTGGAAGAGCTAATTGTTCCCTGCTGCCCAGATCTTTCTTCTGAAAATTCCTGTGTGTTATCTGGAAAAAAAGAACTATGGGAAAGAGCTTTGGATTCTTGAGACCCCCACCCAGAGTCTTCATCCTGGTGAGAAGAGGTTCACTTTGTAGCCAGTGCAGTGTTTGATGTCCTTTTACATCTGCAGTTTTGCAAGGATTTCTGTTCATTAATAGGATACACCATCCATCTGGTAAGTCTTACTTTTTCCAAGCCCTGGAGGAGGGGTTTTCCGTGGCCTAACTATAGAAAGACACTTGCACAGATAGAGGAAAGTTGAAGAACTGAGATATCAATTGGCTGTGTCATAAACCAATATACATAGTGCCACAAAAAGTTTTTGAAGAACATATGCAGTAAAGTTTGATTTGGACATACAACCTGAGATTCCAGAATATATTCTTGGTATACATACAGTGAAGAGAAACTTTCCCAGGAGAGAAATTGAGTCACCTCCACATCTTGGGCCTTGGAGGAACATTCCTCCTCCTTAGCAGAAGAATCCTGACCCTGGGGCTGGGGGACTGCTAGTGGAGTTAGGCCTGGACTCTGTGTGACCTTTGCTTTCCAGGATAATCACTGGAAGAGGGGCTTCATGGGTATCCTATAAAACCAACTGCCAGAGTGGTTAATGAGACAGTTTAGCAAATTCTAAACTAAAGGGTTTCCCTATTTCGTATCTATGGGAACCATGCTTGTAACATCTGGCTAACATTAAAATTAGTGTTTCAGAAAATAATCTTTGGGTCAGAAAACAATCAAAGAAAATAACATCTTACCTACATGGTTTGCTTACTTTTCTTTTCTTTAGTACTTACCTTTTGCAGCTAGAGATAGGCTTTCAGAGGCTAAAGGATTGAGCTTCTCTGTAATTGAATCCATATGTGCTGAATAATTTTAGTGAAATTTTAAACTATTTTAGGAGAGTCATTTCTATTTACTTGCACAGTCCAGCTATGAAGTTTTAGTTTATTTACTGTATGCCAACAGAAATTCAGCCAGGAACCACTGAGGGCCAGATATTCTAAGAATTTTTCCCACAGACACAAACTGGGGAAAACCCTTTAGTACATCTGGCCTTAACTGTTTGAAAGTGCAAGAAAAAAAGGCCTGGATCATCATTTCATATGTACTTTTGCTAGTAGCTGTTTCAGTATAATATAGGTACAGAAATATATGGTTGAACAAATCTCTTGTATATAAACATTTACAACATGTGCTGTATATTGTATTAGATCCTTAAAAATATCCATTCTCCTAAACTAAGAAAGGAAGAAATTATACATAGTAGAGCCTATAGCCACCATGTTAATGTATTCAGAAAAGCTTGTGAAGTTTAAGAATTAATATTTTGGCACTAGCACAAAGTGCAATATATAGCTGGAAGCATACAAAGAGGGAAGGGAAAGGCCAGAGAACTTTTAGACTGAAGAACAATGACCTGTTGAGACTGGTCTTGAAATAGTCTTTTGTCAACTACTGTGGTACTTTTGCTTTGAAAGTGTTTCCAAAAGTCTAGGAACTGCTAAAAGTTATTTTGTTCTTTGAGATGATGGTAAAAAGTCTCTGATGATAAACTGGTTAGATCTCCTTATTGTTAAAAAATAGTTTTGCTGAATTTTAAACACTGCAAAGCATACAGTAAAGGAGATTAAAAACACAAGTTAAATAATGTAAAAGCATGACCATATATATTCTTACTGCTGTGTTAAAAATATTTTTCTAAATGAGTATGGAACATGAAAGCCCCATAAATGAGAGAGGCAATCGTATACGGTTATGGTGATCACAACTCTGTAAACTTGGCTCTTAAGCATTATTTAAACTTGCAATTTTGAGTTACTGTCAGGACGAATGTTGACATGAAGCTTGAAAAACATGTTGGTAGCGTCAGTCACTACAATCAAGCCAAGCCTTTAAAAATGTAGTTGTGTAATTTCTATTTCCCCCAGGAGGCTATAAAAAAAAATAACATTTTCTTAGTTTATGGTGTTGACTCCCTACTAACCTAAAGAGAACTATTCATCAAAATGCAAAGGAAAGTTACAAATATATAACATTAGAAATGCATGGAAGGCTAATATTGAGATAATTTCCACCTCAATTTATACATGAATAGAAAAAGCCAGATGCAGTCATATTGTTGAAACTGCTTACTGTGCTTGTGTGAACAAGTACAAGTGCAGCCAAAAACGAACAATGTGCATGAATCCAAAGCTGACTTATGTAATTATACTCAAAATGAAATAGAACAATTCCATAGTGAAATGATATGTGTATGAGATGCTAAATGAAATGAAGTAGGTAATGCCAAAAGGACTACAATAAGTAAAAAATGAAAAGTGATGGAAACTTAAAGGGTTGAGAAGCAAAAAATAAAAATGGAAAAAGAAAATTGGTGGAACAAAGTAAATTGAACACAGAATGTCCTAAAATATAAGAATGAAACAGTGGTTTAGGATTCAAGCAGAATATCAGAAGAAGGAACTTTACCTAAAACACTTTAAAGATCCTAGTTCCAAAGGAATTTTAGCTCAGTTGTGTTTGTGACAAAATTCCTTTGAAAGTAGGACATCAAATGTAGCAGCAAGGGTCTCGCACAACATTTTTTAATTCTGTCCAAGGATTTAAGAATAAAGCTGAAGGATATACTTGAAGCAAATAAAAAAATCCACAGAATCCCCAACCTTTCCAAGTTTTCATAAGTACTAAAGCATGTAGAAATACACTCTCAGTTAAAGTTTTTAAGCTGAATTTTCAGAAACTGCGCTTGCAAAAACCAGGATATATGCATGTTAATTGCATATACTCATGTATATGCTAGTTTAGAAACCTACAACATATACGCATAAGAGTGCATGAGTAAATCAACTTGTGTAAAAAAGGGGTGGTCCAGGGGTTAGGGATGTGCAGAGGGACACCATACATTGCATTCGGGATTCGTATTCGTCGGGGGGCATATACGTTGCATTCGGCAAGGGGGGCTCCCTATACGTACATGCGTTAATTCTTATTCGTTTCCCGGCTAAAATTGAATTAAGTACAACCCCCCACCCTCCTGACACCCCCAAGACTTAGCAAAACTCCCTGGTGGTCCAGCGGGGGGGGGGGGGGGGGGGGTTGGTCCGAGAGCCATCTCCTGCACTCACATCCTCGGCTGCCAGTATTCAAAATGGCACCTATAGCCTTTGCCCTTACTATGTCACAGGGGCTACCGGTGCCATTGGTCGGCCCCTGTCACATGTTAGGAGCAATGGATGGCTGGCACCATCTGGTGGTCCAGTGGGGGTCCTGGAGCCATATCCTGCCTTTGGCTACCAGTATTCAAAATGGCACCGATAGCCTTTGCCTTTACTATGTCACAGGGGCCAACCAATGGCACCGGTAGCCCCTGTGACATAGTATTCAAAATGGTGCCGATAGCCTTTGCCCTTACTCTGTCACAGGATGGCGCCAGCCATCCATTGCTCCTACCATGTGACAGGGGCTGACCAATGGCACTGGTAACCCCTGTGACAGAGTAAGTTCAAAGGCTATCGGCGCCATTTTGAATACCGGCAGCTGAGGACGTGAGTGCAGGAGATGGCTCCCGGACCCCCCGCTGGACCACCAGGGAGTTTTGGTAAGTCTTGAGGGGGGGGGGGGTGTCAAGAGGGTGGGGGGTTGTAGTTAATTCAATTTTAGCCAAGAAACGAATAAGAATGAACACATGAATGTATCGGGGGCCCCCTTGCCGAATGCAATGTATGTGCCCCCGACGAATACGAATACTGAATGCAACGTATGGTGTCTCTCTGCACATCCCTATTATATCTATATAAATAAAAATGTTAAATAGTTTGGACAAAATCGCTAATCTCAGAAACCACTGAACCGATTGCTTTCAAATTTGGACACAACCTTCATTTCGCATACAGGAAGGTTCTTCTTTACTTACATTACAGATATGTCACATCTGTGACAGGTAAAATAGGTTTAAAAATTTTTTCCAGAAAACAGCGACATTTGTTGCACCTTACACTAACACACGCTACACTAATCATTTCGCCAGTCCAGGTCCACATTTCACTTCCATTTTAACACATTCGCACACTTTCTTCACCGGAAGATAACTATTTCCTTTACAGATAAAATACACCCACCACCCACCACCCTCCTCACACCCCCCACACACATGCCAAATTGATTTACTTCCCACAGCCTCCCAACACACACAAAAAAACCCTCCTCTCACCCCCCACACACATGCCAAATGTATTTACTTCCCAGGCCCTCACAACACACACAAAACCTGACAGAAGTCCGGGAGTCTCCATCGGGAGGCCAGGACCGGTCCGGGACACATCTCCTGCACTACGGCCCTCGGCTGCCAGCAATCAACATGGCGCTGATGGCCCTTTCCCTTACTATGCCACTCGGGGACACCAATGGCGGCAGTAGCCCATGTGACATAGTAAGGGCCCCTCGGTGCCATTTTCAGGACTGGCAGCTGGCGGACCTTTGCCCTTACTATGACAGAGGACCTACCGCTGCCATTGCTCCACCCCACTGACATAGTAAGGGCAAAGGGCCATCGGAACCTGTTTCAGTGCTCGCAGCCGACGGACCAACGCCAATACATCGCTCCCAGACCGATCCTGAATGCCCACTCCACTGACTGACATTTTTATCAGGTCTCGGGGGGGGGGGGGGTCTGGAGGGTGGGGGGTGGTAATGAATTTATTGCAAACATCTTGGGGAGGGGTCACGAGGGGGGGCAGGTTTCATTCATTCAGCAACTCTGGGGAGGGGGCAGGAGAGTGTGGGGGGTTTAAGAGAACTTTTCTCATAGGGTTGTTTTTTGGGGGAAGGGGGAGGTTCACACACAAATACATACACAATAGCCCTTCCCAGACCACAAAACAAATTTGGAAGTGCAAATTTGGTTAGGCACTCCCCTATTTGGCTACATAACACGCACAGACGCCCAGGGACAGACCACATGTAGCACCAACAATTTTAATTTCCCAGGTCTTGGGAGGGGGCAGGAGGGTGGGGGGTTATTATTTGATTTAAAGGGTTGGGATTGGGTTTTTTTTTGGGGTGGGGGTTCCCACAGGAATAGAAAGACACAGGTTTTCTGATCTGAAGGGTAGGCAGTAGGTGGGGGGAGATGACAGTGAGGGGAGGGAGAATGAGGGGAGAGGTGAGTGTGAGGAGAGAGAGTTGGAGTGGGGACAGGGGAGGGAAGGAGGGGTGAGTTACCCAGGGGGAGGAGGATGAGTGACTGAGGTAAATGAGCAAGGGGAAGGGGGAGGGAGGGTAAAGAACCTGACTCTGCCACTGCAACGCGTGGCCGGTTACTGCTAGTTTATAATAAATGTGTGCACATCACCCCAGCACTATACTTGTCAACTGCACTACATCATCTGTTAGCCTTTTGCAGTACTACTGGCAATATGTGTGCTTTCTCTTTCATAATGCAGTGTTATTTATAGGGATGTGCAGAGGAAAAAGTGTTGTATAGTTTGTTCATTTGTTTCATGGGCACCTAAATTTGTTTCATTTGTTTCAAATTGAAAAAAAAATGTGTTTATTCATTGTATTCATTCATTTGTTTGCCATTAACGTCAGTGGAGTACTGCAGTCTATTCTGGGATCCAGAATTAGAGGTTTTTTTCCATTATTTATTTATTTATTTATTTGCGGTTTTTATATACCCACATTTGTTTAGTAACCTCACATCGGTTCACAATTAACAGAAACATTGCAGCTGTGCCAACTAGAACGAACATGTGTAACAGTGCTTTACAATAAACAATAAACATTTACAATAAACAATAAACTTTACAATAAACTTGTTAACGAACATATGCAATAGTGCTTTACAATAAACTTGTAAAGCGGGGGGGGGAGAGAACAGTGGAACAATGAAAGGGAAAAATAAAATAGTGGTAGAAAGCAAATTGTTATCTCACTGAATTTATAAGTCTATAAATAAATAGAATGAATTTTATAAAACACAATTGGAAAAGAGAAAAGCTGGGTATGAGAGAAAGAAATGGGATAGAAGTCTTATATACAATTGATATACAATCGATATAAAATCGATATGAATAATTGCCAACAAAAAGTTAGGTGTGGTGGGAAAGAAAAAGGGGATGTACATTTAAGTAAATTAGTGGGCAAGGCTGTAGGACAGCGTAAGGATTCCTGTAGGAAAAGCCATGTTTTCAGTTTTTGCTTAAATTTTATTGGGCATGTTTCTTGCCGTAACTCCGGTGTCATATTGTTCCAACAGTTCGGTCCGGCTATTAGAGATGTGGTTTGTTTTTCGCCCGAATTAGGAAATTCAATGAAATTTCCTAATTCGTTGTGGTTTCGGAGGCCCCGAAACCCGAAAAGAATTTTCCCCGAATTTCGGGGAAATTTCGTTTTTCGGGTTTGCCTGGGGAGAGGGGCACTTTTTTTTTTTAAATTAAAAACCACCCCAAACATTTAAATAAACTATAATACAACACCCCCCCTGATCCCGATCTCTCCCCAAGACTTACGAAGTACATCCCTGGTGGTCCAGCGGGGTCCCGGGTTCCATTTGCCCTCCGTGCCCGTGCTACTGCAAGCCGTGCTCTTTAAAATGGTGCCGAATAGCCTCTGAACTACCATGTCACAGGGGCTACCGGCGCCATTGGTCAGCCCCTGTCACATGGCCATCGGCGCCATCTTGTGCTCCTGTCATGTGACTGGAGCTGACCAATGGCGCCGAAAGCCTCTGTGACATAGTATGGGCAAAGGCTATTGGCGCCATTTTGATTACTGGCAGCCGACAATGAAATTGCTCCCGGACCCCTGCTGGACCCCCCGGGGATTATTGGCAAGCCTTGGGGGGGGTCAGGAGGGGGCTCTTGACCTCCCCAAGGCTTGCCAATAATCCCTGGGGGTCCAGCGGGGGTCCGGGAGCGATTTCGTTGTCGGCTGCCAGTAATCAAAATGGCGCCGATAGCCTTTGCCCATACTATGTCACAGAGGCTTTCGGCGCCATTGGTCAGCTCCAGTCACATGACAGGAGCACAAGATGGCGCCGATGGCCATGTGACAGGGGCTGACCAATGGCACCGGTAGCCCCTGTGACATTGTAGTTCAGAGGCTATTCGGCACCATTTTAAAGAGCACGGCTTGCAGTAGCACGGGCACGGAGGGCAAATGGAACCCGGGACCCCACTGGACCACCAGGGATGTACTTCGTAAGTCTTGGGGAGGGATCGGGATGGGGGGGGTAGTTTGTATGTATGTAGAAAACTGATTTTAAATGCTTGGGGTGGGTTTTTTTTAAGCTTCCTTTGCCGTTTCGTTTTTTGGCCCGGTTTCGGGTTTCCTCGTTTTGTTTTTAAAAAAAACGAAACGAGAAAACCCGAAATTTACCACGAAGTATCCGAGTCAAAAAACGACCAGGCAGAAAAAAACGAAGCACATCTCTACCGGCTATGGTTATCGCATGCTTCCTAGTTGACTCAAGAGTGGTGGTTTTATGTGTCGGGGTGTGTAGGGTGGCTGCATGTTGTATTCTAGGGGTTCTGGAGTGTTTGTGGAAGTAAAGTTCATTATTGAACCATGTCATGTTTTCATTGTGTAGGGTCTTGTGTATTAGAGATAAGGTTTTGAACATGATTCTCTGTGCAATGGGGAGCCAGTGCAGATCTCTGAGTATGGGAGTAATATGTTCCAATTTTCTGGTGTTGGTGAGTATGCATGCTGCTGCATTCTGAAGCATTTGTAGTGGTAGAATGGTAGTTTTGGGTAGGCCTAGGAGAAGGGCATTATAATAATCAACTTTCGAAAAAATGAGGGATTGCAGTACAGTACGGAAATCATGTTGGTAGAGTAATGGTCTTAATTTTTTTAGAGTGTGTAATTTGAAAAACCCATCTTTTATAATATTGTTGATATGTTTTTTTAAAATTAAGGTGGTTGTCTAATGTGACTCCAAGGTTTTTAACAGTGTTAGTGATGTCAGGAGAAGTGAGTGATGTGTGAGTGGCAGCAATTGTATTTTTGTGATTCTGTAGGGAAATGACCATAAGTTCTGTTTTATCGGGTTAATGGCCAGATTGATGCTAGTAAGGAGGTTACTAATGGCGGTGAGGGCAGTACCCCATAGAGATGTGAATCGTGTGCCCGATCGTCTTAACGATCGGGTTCGGCTGGAGGGAGAAAAAAATCTGATGGCCCGAGAGCGGGAGATCGGTCCCCGCACCCCCACTGGACCACCAGGTACTCATAAAAAGTTTTGGGGGGGGTGGGGGAAGGTAAGGGATTAGTTTTATAGGGTCGGGGTGGGTTCAGGGGTTGTTTTGGTGTGCCGGTTTTCTCGCCCTCCCCCCAAATAACTCCCGTTAGTGGATACTAACGGGAGTAACGATTTTTCACGATAAATCGTGAAAATTTCTATTGTATCGCGCACTGTACCGATTTTTGACGATTTAAAAAATATTGGACGATTTTTTTAAATCGTCAAAAAACGATTCACATCCCTAGTATCCCATGGTTTAAGGACATCATTAAGGGAGTCGGTGATGGGGATAACAATTTGTACGTCATCCACATAGATGAAGTACAAAAGGCCAAGTTCTGTCAGTAGTGACAAAGAGGGAGGATATAAATATTAAAGAGAGGAGAGGAGAGGGCAGATCCTTGTGGTACTCCATGATTTATATTGTATGGTTGCGATTCATGGTTTTCAAAATTGACTTTATATTGCCGTCCTTGTAGGAAAGCTTCAAACCATTGCAGTGGGGTGTTAGCTATGCCGATTTCCTTGAGCCGTGTAATGAGAATGTTGTGATTAATAGTATCGAAGACTGCGGAAATGTCAAGCATGGCTAATAGGAAGGATTGACCTTTGTTGAACCCAGTGGGGCGGATTTTAAGAGCCCTGCTCGCCTAAATCCGCCCAAATCCGGGCGGATTTAGGTGAGCAGGGCCCTGCACGCCGGTGAGCCTATTTTACATAGGCCTACCGGCGCGCGCAGAACCCCGGGACTCGCGTAAGTCCCGGGGTTTTCGGAGGGGGGCGTGTCGGGGCGTGTCAGGGGCGGGACCGAGTGCAGCGCCGTTTTGGGGGCGTGTCGGGAGCATTTCGGGGGCGGGTCCGGGGGCGTGGTAATGGCCCGGGGTGGTCCGGTAAGGATGGGGTTTAGACAGGGCCGGGCGGGTGGGTTAGGTAGGGGAAGGGAGGGGAAGGTGAGGGGAGGGCAAAAGAAAGTTCCCTCCGAGGCCGCTCTGATTTCGGAGCGGCCTCGGAGGGAACGGAGGTAGGCTGTGCGGCTCGGCGCGCGCCGGCTATACAGAATCCATAGCCTTGCGCGCGCCGATCCCGGATTTTAGCAGATATGCGCGGCTCCGCGCGTATCTACTAAAATCCCACGTACTTTTGCTTGCGCCTGATGCGCCAGCAAAAGTACGCCTATTCGCGCGGTCTGAAAATCTACCCCAGTAAGTATGGTGTTGATAAGAGAGATGAGCAGAGTTTCAGTGCTTATACATTTACGAAAACCATGTTGCAATGGTGAGAGAATTTCAAATTTTTCCAGGTGTTCAGTGAGCTGCGTGTTTACAATTATTTCAAGGATTTTTGCTATGAAGGGAAGATTGGAAATAGGTCGGTAATTGGTTAGGTCAGAGGCATCAGCTTTGGGCTTTTTTAGAATAGGTCTGATGATAGCTTGTTTAAGCGTATTAGGGATTTCTCCGGAAGCTAGTGAGCAATTGATAATTTTAGCAATTGAGGGTGCTATGATTTCAGGGATGGAGAGAAGATGTTTGGTGGGTATAGTGTCACTTGGATGTGTGGCAGGTTTCATTTTTTTTATTTATGCAATTTTTAATTATACAAGACATTACATCTTAACAGAAAAATAATAAACGATATGAGAGTATCTCCATATTATCAAAGAAACTATTTAACATGTACCATACATACATTACATATTTACTCTCAATCTTTAAATTCTAGTCCTCAAAATAAGGAGGATCCATCTCTCAACCTAAAGAAAATATTTATCAGAAAATAGCAATAGTCACAAAAACAGCCATTATACAATGAGATTAGCAAGGATATTATGCCTAGGGATTCCCATCAAGTACAGCAGGTTGTATTTTCCCAACCAAGAACTGGGTAAGTTGGGGAGGCTCATAAAAAACATAAGATTTATTTTGATATTTAATCATGCATTTGCATGGAAACTTAAGGAAAAATACTCCCCCAATTTGTTGAACTTGTGTACGCATTAACAAGAACTGTCTTCTTTTCTTTTGAGTCTGCCTGGCTACGTCTGGAAATATTTTAACCTTGTAGTGCAGGAACTGCTCGGTTCTATGACGGAAATACAGTTTTAATAACCATTCTTTGTCCGGTTCTAAAGTTAAAGTTACAATTAAAGTAGCGGGTACAGCCATCTCTGTATCAGAGGTCTCCAGCAATGCAGACACATCTAAAGTAGGCTCACTCACTGGTATTAATGGTGTAAACACCTCATCTTCAACCTGATCTCCACGCTGATTCTCAGGAGCCTTTTTAAACTGTGGTAAATAATATATTTTTGAAACCGGAGGAATCACATTTTCTGGAACCTTCAATACCTCTACCAGGTACCTCTTGAACATCTCCCTGGGAGGAATTAATGGCAATTTTGGAAAGTTTATCAATCTGAGGTTCCTGGTTCTAATGGAATTCTCTAGTGCTTCTGTCCTCGTATTCAAATTTATATTTTCCTTTATTAATGCTGTTTGCGTCTGTTGTACAGAGTTGGATTGAACCCTTACCGATATTAATTGTTGTTCACATTCAGTTGTCACATTAGATATCTCAGTCATTTTACTCTCCAGGTCCCCACATTTCAAGGTTAAGATAGAAACTTGCTGAGTTATCAAAGTTTTCAACTCCAAAAGAGCGTCCCAGATGTTCTCCAAAGTGAAGACAGAAGGCCTTGTTACTGAAGTTAAAACTGAAATCCCACCAAATTGCTTGGGAACAGTATCTTTGCTGACTAGACCAGGTTCCTTCGGTCTAGCTCCTTGCTCGATATCCTGCCAATGGCCCAGGGTGTATCCTGGGCTCTCCACTGCCAGTGCCGCCGGTATGGACCCTGCTGTAAATGCCCCAACTGCCGCGTGGGCCGTTGGCGTTCCCTCCACTTCACGGTTGCTCCTGGCGAGGGCAAGATTTTCGGGTGGCAATCTCTCTTCGGGGCTCAAAGACAAAATTGAGCCAGGGAGAGAGGGGAGCTCTAATTCCCCTCCCCCTCCCTCCAGCGGCTGAGGCCCCGATATCGGGCTGCTTCGCAGAATGTGAGCATCCATCGGGCCAGTCAAGGTAGCAGGAGCGGGTACTGCAGGGAAGTTCCCAGCTCGAGGTTTTCTTTTCCTTCCCATTCAGGAAAAAACAAATATCAGGTAATTCTTTTAGGAATTCAGCCCGATGGTGTTCACACTGCTGACTATGCGTGCGCCATCCAGGTTTCATTTTTTTAATGGTATTTTGAATCTCTAGGGACGTGGTGGGTTTGAAGGCTTTAAATATAGCAGAGGAATCATGTGGGATGGTTTCAGTCAGGGGATTATTGCCAGGGAACCGTGCCATGATTTTAACTATTTTCTCGTGAAAGTATTTAGCTAGGTTCTCACTTTTGGTTTGGGCAGTTTTATTACAGGTGGGAGTGGTATTGGTTTTAGTCATTTGTGTTACATACGTGAAGAGAGCGTTTGCATTAAATTGCAGGTCATGTATTTTTTTTGCATGGTAATTTTTTTTTGCGTTGAGGGTTTGCTCACGATAGATACGTAGGGTTGCTCTGTAAGTATTTCTTTTTGTGAGGGAGGGGTTGTTACGCCAATCTTTTTCCAATTTCCTAAGGGTGCATTTTAGAGCTGTCAGTTCAGGGGTGTACCATGGTTTAAGTGAAGATTTGGAGTGGCCAATTTTTTTAGTGCGAAGGGGGAAAAATCGTTGGCAGTGTTCCCAGTGATAGAATACCATGATGTGATTGCTGAGTTGATGTCAGCTAGTTCAAGATTATGAAGTTCTTTGTTGAATACAACAGTGAGTTCATCGATAGAACATAATTTGCGGATCAGTATAGTTTTAGGTTCTGGGTTTTGGGATGAGGTGGTTCGTTTAAGGGTGAGGGTAGTGTGCAGGAGGTGGTGATCTGACCATGGAACAGCTGTGCTAATAGGGTCACTGGAGATGATGGGTTTGTTAATGAAAATCAGATCTAGAGTATAACCATTTTGATGAGTAGGGTCAGTGACGATCTGTGTGAAACCAATAGCTTTGAGGGATGATAGAAAAGTTTCACAGGCATTTGATAGTGGGAGGGAGTCTACATGTTTATTGAAATCTCCTAAGATGATGGCAGGTTTGTCAATTTCAATGTTCTGGGCGATAAATTCAATTATGGGAGAAGGATTTTTTGTAAGAATGCCAGGGGGAATATATACTTGACAGATCTGCAGGTGAGGAGATTTAAATAACCCAATCTCAAATTTTGGGGCGATTTGCACAGGATGTGAAGTTAACTGCAATTCTTTTTTTGCAGCGAGTAGTAAACCACCTCCTTTTTTCTTAGGTCTTGGGATTGAGTAGATGTCATAAGTGTCATTTGGTAATTGATTAAGTAGGACGGTATCAGTTTCCTTTAACCAGGTCTCAGTTATGGTGCAAATATCTGGCTTATCATCAATGAGTATATCATGAAGTATATTGGGTTTTTTTGTGATAGATTGCACATTAAACAGCATGATAGCTAGAGTCGTGAGACCTAAGAATTGTGTGATTGGTGTGAGCATGATTGGGATGAAACTTGTGGGAAGACATTATCAGATGGGGGAAAGAACTTCAAGGCACCTGACTGTGGCAAAGTGGCACCAAAAGTGACATAAATAGCCCAAGGCAACATAAAGGGTCGAAGGGGTAACAGCAGTGACAGGAGAGTAGGAGCAAGGCTCAGTAAAACCTTCTAACTACAGTGTGTATGCTGGCAATATGGAGTCTGTCTTGCAAAGACACATGGGATGCTTGACATCTTTTTCAGCACAAAGTGAAAACAAGAAAGATTATTTTCTGCACAGGAAATTAAGGACAGTAAAAGAATGTTTCTGTGAAAAACAGACCCTGCTAAGCATAACCGAGGCTAAGGTGCGTTGATCCCTTTATAAGGGGGAGAACAAAGAAAAAAATACTTAACATCATCATAACTCAAGGAGGCATGCACTGAACATGACCATAAGGGGAGAAGAGCCATGTATACCAGCTGAAACACACTGACATGTCACTCTGCTGTTCCTTGCCTCTGGAGTTGCACAATGCTAGTTTCCCTGTTGCAACTGGGCTTGTCCCCTGATCTTCCATTAGATACTGCAATTACAGAGTCAGAGGCAACTAAAAGACATGAGACACTGTGAAACTGGAGAATGTGCACCCCCAGCCACCACTGAGAGAGCTCCTAAGCACAGACTATGAACTAGAAAGTTTGGCCAGTTTGAATTCCTGTGGGTAGTTAGACTATTTTAATTTTTTAATCATAAATTTCAGTTAATTTGATATGCTAGTGCCTCCTTGCTTGTTTTATAAGATAAAAGTATTTTCTTAATAGTGATAATTGCTGAACATGTAATCCTTTCTAACATATGATAATCATTATGCTGATAAATTCATTGTGATAATACTGAGAGACTCAGGTCAGTAATAAAGAGTATATGTTATATAAATAATTATATGCAAATTTCCCTAGAAACATATAAATAACGGTAAAAAAGGAACAAATGGTCCATCCAGTCTACCCAGTAAGCTTATGGTAGTATGTGCTGCATCGTGTAGGTTACCCCTATGCATAAGACCTTAAAATTCAGGGCCCTCTTTGTTGCTGATTGAATCCAGTTCCCTGTTATGATGTCATTGAAGCAGAAAGCAATGTTGGAGTTGCATCAAAATATCAGGCTTATTGGTTAAGGGTAGCAACTGCCGCATCAGCAAGTTACCCCAAAAAAGTCTCTAAATTTCAGGGCCCTCATTGGTTAATGTTCAAATCCAATTCTCATTTTCCCCTTGACATTGAAGCAGGTAGCCATGATGGAGTTGCATCAAGAGTATGAAAACTTATTGGTTAAGGGTAGTAACTGCCACACCAGCAAGTTACCCCCATACTTTCTTTTCTTCATTTCCATCTTCTAGCCTTTAGGGATTCACAGTGTTTATCCAATGCCCCTTTGAATTATTTAATGGTTTTTTTCTTCACCACCTCCTCTGGAAGGGCATTCCAGGCATCTAACACCCTCTCCGTGAAGATATATTTCCTGACATTGGTTCTGAGTTGTCCTCCCGGAGTTTCATTTTGTGACCCTAGTTCTACTGATTTATTTCCAACAGAAAAGGTTTGTTGAATGTTCATCACTAAAATCTTTCAGGTATCTGAAGATCTGTATCATATCTCCCCTGCACCTCCTTCTCTTCCAGGAGATACATATTCAGATCCTTCAGCCTCTCCTCATAGGTCTTCTCATGCAGAACCCACACCAATTTGGTCACTCTTCTCTGGACCACCTCTATCCTTTCTTTGTCCATCTTGAGATATGGACTCCAGAAATGAACACAGTACTCCAAGTGAGGTCTCACCAAGGACCTGTACAAGAGTATTATCACCTCCTTTTTTTTTACTGGTTATTCCTCTTTCTATGACGTCCAGCATTCTGGCTTTAGCTATTGCCTTGTTACATTGCTTTGCCATCTTCAGATCTCCAGAACACTATTATCCCAAGATCCCTCTCTTGGTCCGTGCATAGCAATATTTCCCCCCCCCCCCCCCCCCCATCACATACATCTCTTTTGGATTACTACACCTCAGATGCATGATTCTGTACTTCTTGGCATTGAATCCCAACTGCAAAATCTTTGACCACTCTTCCAGCTTTCTTAAATCACTTTTCATTCTCTCTACTCCTTCAAGCATATCCACTCTATTGCAGATCTTAGTATCATCCACAAATAGACCTTCTATTTCTTCTGCAATATTGAACCGAACAGGTCTTAAAACCGAATCCTGTGGCACTCCACTTAACACAGTTTTCTCTTCAGAGTAGGTTCTGTTTACCATTACACTCCATCTCCTATCAGTCAACCAGTTTGTAATCACTCCCAAGCTTCTCATTTTTTTCACAAGTCTCTTGTGTATGACTGTATCAAAAGCTTTGCTGAAATCCAAGTAGATCTCATTGAACACTTGGTCCAATTCTCTAGTCATCCAATCAATAAAATCAATCAGATTTGTCTGACAGGACCTTCCCCTGGTGAATACATACTGCCTCGGGTCCAGCAACCCACCAGATTGTAGATAGTTCACTATCCTTTCCTTCAGGAGAGTCTCCATTAAGTTTTCTACCACTGAGGTGAAGATAACTGGTCATTTTAAAAGGCATTGTCAGTAGAGATGTGCATCGTTTTTTGTGTTCGTGTCATTCTTCGTTTTTCGGCCGCCATGGAAATTGTCGTTTTTTTTCGGTTCGGGTCTTTTTTTTCACGAAAAATCGATTTTTAGTTAGTGCGCACTAACTCCCGTTAGTGCGCACTAACAAAAACCGTTAGATTTTGTTACTTTTTGTTAGTTTTTGTTAGTGCGCACTAACGGGAGTTAGTGCGCACTAACGGGGAGTTAGCACGCACTGTCTCCCATTAGTGCGCACTAATCGGAAAAACAAATGTTTGCAAAAAAACGGGAAAATCCTGATTTTTTTCGGGCTCCCTGAAACATGCCGAATAGGACAATTTTGTTGCAATTGTCCAATTCGGAAAAAACGAATGCACATCTCTAATTGTCAGAGGTGCAAAGAAACAGCAAGAGGGGGGAAGAACAACTCAAGGCTTCAAAAAAGAACATCAACAATAGTAGCATAAAGCCTTAAAGGTAGGACAAGATACAAAGTGACACAAAGCATGGCATAAATATCCTAAGGCACCACAAAGGGGAAATGAAGCAGAAAGGTTAGTAGGAAAATCCCCAAGGCACATAAACAGGGACAATACAGCACAAAGTAAGGCATCAACACACCAAAGCACTATGAGCAGTGCAAAGCAGCCCTCAGAGTGGCAAGAACATCCCAAGGTATAGCGTTTGGGGTATGACAGCAAGGCAGAATAAGAGCAAGATCCTCAAGGTGCAAAATATGAGGTATGGTAGTAATGCTGTGTGGAAGAAAGACTCCTATAGTAAAGGATAAGGTACACAGTAGCAAGACAGAGTGACTTTGGAGATTTCTATCTTCCTGTGGAAACACTTAACACTTGTCAGATTTAGTACAAAAGAGTGATCTGTCATTAGTATCATTTTTATGACATTATCTTTTATTTCATCCCCTACTATACCTGGATCTTGCTGCTGGATAGAATTTTGAGTTTCTTGTGAAACTTTATGAACAATAAGAGCATGACAATGGTATCTTCTCAATGTGGTTTCTATCTACTGGTAATTTGTGATGTTTGCTTTATTAAGAAAGCTTTTCCCATATTTTGTAGCTGAACACAGTTTCTCCCCTTATTTGATTTTCTAGAGTTGTGTTAGTTCTCTCTTATAAAATATTTATCATATTTAGAAAATGAAAAATTTCTCCTGTGTATGCTTTCTCTTCTGCTTATATTTCTTCATTTTGACTGAAGCATTTTGTAGACAAAACAACCAACAAATAGGGAGGGAGAACCAGACTGGGTGTTATGCTGGTGGACCCTTGGATGAAGGGGGAGGAGCCCCACAGGTCTCCACTGTTGGTAGGTGAATCTGATGAACAGAAACCTCACTGGAGCTTCACCATTACCAGCTCATGCTTCCCTTAGGTTGAGCTCTCAGGTGCCAGGGCCAGCTGGACTTACGTGGGGTCTCTGCAGCGATGGAGTCCAGGTAGAAGAGGAGATGCTGAGGTGTAGGCCCAGTTCAAGAACAGGCAGAGAAGCATGAGGTCAAGTTCCTCGCAAGGGTTGTGGCAGGTAGCATGTCTCATAGTCACGTTCCAGGCAATAGTCGTGGCAGGTGGGGTCTCTGCAGCGATGGAGTCCAGGTAGAAGAGGAGATGCTGAGGTGTAGGCCCAGTTCAAGAACAGGCAGAGAAGCATGAGGTCAAGTTCCTCGCAAGGGTTGTGGCAGGTAGCATGTCTCATAGTCACGTTCCAGGCAATAGTCGTGGCAGGTGGTGTATCTCGTAGTTAAGCGCCAGACAAGGGTCATGGCAGGTGACATATCTCATAGTCTGGTCCAGTCCAAGTCAAAAGAAACAGGGGAAGGATCTCAGGAACACAGTACACTTCACAGGTGCGAGGAGACCTATTGCCAAGGAATTGGATGAAGGCAGGGTCTCTCTTGCCAGCTATTTTAGCTGTAGCATGTGCCAGGATCAATGGCTCTTTGAAGGCAATGTAGCTTTGGCATATTGAGTTGTTGGAGGAAGTGCTAGCTGACAGGGTGTTGATCCTGCTTGCACTACTCTCTGAGGTGGCCACTGTTTCCTGTGTTACATTCTGTGCTACATTAGTGGCATCAGACAGCCTTCTGGACTTGGAATGCAGATAATAAATAATCTTAAATAAATAAATACATACTCTTATGCCTCTGCCTCTTTCACTCTTCTTGACACACTTTAGTTACCCCATGGCATCCCAATGGGTTCATCTTTAGCACCCTCAGTAGCCAACTTGTACGTCGCAAATTTTGAAGATAGGCACATATACTGTTCTGAATGGTGGCAACACATTGTGGCATGGAATCATTATAAAGATTATATTTTTGCATTATGGACAGATTCAGAAGAACTTCTCATGCAATTTAGTAGATGGATTAAATCATTAGATAATAACTTGCAGTTTACAGCACAATGGTCTACACAATCAATTTCATTTTTGGATATTGTGGTATCGCTTCAAGGGAGACAGTTTAAGACATCTGTATATCACAAACCGATGGATAAGAATAATCTTTTGCGTTTTCATAGTCATCATTCTCAGTCATTTAAGATGGGTTTACCCGTTAGCCAGTTTTTCAGCATTATCAGAATTTGCTCTGAAACAGAAGATTTTGAGCATCAGGCTAATATGCTAGCAGCAAATTTTCACTAATGAGGATATTCTCATAAGTCTATTACCCAGGCTTATAAATGGGCTACATTTTCTGACCGTCAGTTGTTACTAGGTTACAAAGCTGTTAAAGAACAGCCACAATTGGTTTGTGTGTTCAAGCAAACTACTGCAACTTCAATCATTGCAGCTTACATCAGGAAGCACTGGCACATTTTGGCTTTACATGATGTGTTTCATGATCCTCCACTGATAGCCACATCACATGGGGCAAACAGAAGAGATAAAGTAGTTCACTTGCAGTTATTAGAAGAACAGTTCCATGAGGACACAGCAGGTCATTTTCAATGCGGATCGTGTAGTTTTTGTAGAAACACAGTGGAGGGCAATTGTTGGCAAGACCCAGTTAATGGTTATAGGATTAAAAAGGAAATCATATATAGACTGTTGTTCCAGTAATGTGGTCTATACCATTATATGCACTTGCCCTAAAATTTACATAGGGTGAACTTCTCTTGTGATCAAACTCTGACTAATTGAACATAGGTCGTGTTTAAAAACATGCTAAGCAATGTTGATTTATAGTTCAACATTGCATAGCATTGCAGCATTCTTTCGATAGTTTACAGTGGACAGTGATTGAACAGTTAGTTAACATCAATCGGAGGCGTGACGTGCAATCACGTCTTAACTATCAGGAAGCTTTTTGGATTTATACATTGCAATCAGTAGCTCCTGCTGGATTGAATGAAGAACTAGATTGGACATCCTTGATGTAATGAATACTTTATTTTTGAGCAATTCCAACAATGATTTGTGACAGATGGAATCTAAACTCTTTTTCATTGGCTCCAGTGTCATCAACAGCTTTAAAATGATTAGAATATCAAGAATAACATTTTGTGATTGGATGTTTTCCAGGTCACCTGTTTAGATAAAGGAAATGGACGCCATTTAAAACTCATCCAGTGCATTTATCGGTAAAGAGGGTTTATATAAGCAACAAGATTATCAGCACAGCAGGAGAAAAGGAACATTCCCTGATGAAGGATTCATTTTAAAACGTGGCAGTAAGAATTTACAAACAGATGTCATCATTGTTTCCATTAGTAGTTGATACACTCTGTTGCACATGAATTTATAAAAGGAAGTATATGCATCATTCAGCTATAAAAAAACAATAAAAATAATCTTTTATGTATACAATTTTTTTTTCTACTTTTCTAAAATAATCTTCACAAATATTGAACCCTTTAAGGTGGAAAGTGGATGATAGTTCATGATTATACAATTAAAGATACACTGATTACCTGGGTGGTAACAGTTAAAGTTATATGAAACTACCAATCTCTTCACAAAAATTTTTTTTAGTGTTTACATTTTGCATAAAAAGATTTTTTCATGTACATATAATTTGTGCCCATTTCTAAAGTAGAAGTAAAGGTGTACATTTTTTATTATTGTGGGTTGTACCTTACCGTTCATGGATAATTTATAGTTTTGGTTTGACACTTTAGTTACTAGCATCTCCTTCATGAATGTGAGATGCTACAACTGGAAGGGGGAACTCCCTTTCACCCATGGATTACAAAGTGTAACAAGCATGTGTTTATCATTTGATATGCGAGGTTTCATTCTCTCTTGCACCTGTTGCTGCAAGGAGTCTAAAAACTTCAATAGCTCTGCTTCATTTCCCTCTTCCTCACAGCAGCTCTCTAACATTTCATCCAGAATATTTACTTTAAGAATGGCCCTAATCGGGTGGTTCTTCTGGAATTCAGGTCCTCTGTGGATTTCTTGAAAGGCTTTGGGTTCTGTACCAACTGCCTCATCACTTCCCAATCATGATGCCCCAGGGGGCAATCCAAATCTATCTCTATTTCCAGAGAAAGATTATGAAGAGGTGTCTGCTACTCCACTAATCTCTGCAGCATCGTACAGGTGGAATTCTACTGGATGCTAACATCTTGAATCAGATGTTTGTGAGGCATCCAAAATTAGTCCTGCTTTTCATGGAGAAGCTGCTCCACCTTTACACTTCAGTGGAAATGCTTTGCTATTTTCCTACACTTCTCTATCAACTGCTTTAGGAACACATTCCTGTGCAACTTGGACCTCAGTTCTAAGGCATCCTTCACTGCCAGTTAGAGCAAGTGTGCAAAACAACAGATACTAGGGACGTGCAGAGGGATGCCATACATTGCATTCAGGATTCGTATTCGTCGGGGGACATATATGTTGCATTTGGCAAGGGGGGGGGGGGGCCCCCGATACGTACATGCGTTAATTCTTATTCGTTTCCCGGCTAAAATTGAATTAAGTACAACCCCCCAACCCTCCTGACCCCCCCCCCCAAGATTTACCAAAACTCCCTGGTGGTCCAGCAGGGAGTCCGGGAGCCATCTCCTGCACTCACACCATCGGCTGCCGGTATTCAAAATGGCGCTGATAGCCTTTGACTTATTATGTCATGGGGCTGTCCCCGTCTTGTGCTCCTACCATGTGACACCGGTAGCCCTGTGACATAGTGAGGGCAAAGGCTATCAGCGCCATTTTGATTACTGGCAGCTGACGGCCCGAGTGCAGTAGCTCTTCAATATCTTCAGATTCATGGAATCCCATACAAGAATCTCCCTCAAAATCAGTTGATACAAATACTGACATCACTGCCTCAGTAGCAGTAACTAAAGAAGAACACTTTTTGATGTTTTGCTTCTGCTACCCCTGCTGCCCTGCTACTGTTTGCCTTGGATGGCACATCACATTTCAATTGCTTCTGCCTGAAGCTACCTTCTTCTGCCATTCTGGACTGGAGACTGTTCCTCTTCTATTTAGGTATGGGACTGCCTTTTTTTTATGGCTGCCAGCCCCGTAAACATTTTCTCAACTTTCTTTTCCTGACATGATGAAATGTTTTCTGGTTTGTACACTACTTGCTTGGAGTTCGTATATTATAAAGAATGTTTTGTTTATTGGTACTGTAACTGTGCCCCCACTCATGACACCTCTTTGTTGAGCTTGTGAATTGTCTTATTTAATTAATTAAAAGCTTTTATTAATCACCTAACAGTTTACAACTTTCTAAGCGATTTACAGCACACACATATGAACAATATAGTATGCTGCTCCTGCTTGCACTACTCTCTGAGATACCCACTTTACTATGTATGTGGCCTATTTCCTCTGTATGTGTGCTGTGCACTAGTGCTGACAGACTCCATAAACAAAAAAAGACTGGAAGCCTGGTATAGACTCTTTGCTTCAGTCTCTGTGTACTGCTCAGTCATTTCACTAGTACCCAGATAGACAAAGTCAAAAAAATCACTAGTACTGCTATAACTCTCCACTATCTTCTACCTACACCCAGACTCTCCTGCAGTGAAGAGAAAAATCAGCAGTAAGTACTACTACCTGTCTTTGGTGACTGGTACCATGAGTGAGACCAGTGCAGCATAGAGAAGATTAGAAGCAGCCCTTTTTTAATGTGTCACTACCAAAAATACAAAAAACATTTAAACTTTGAGAGAAGTTAAGCATATGATCTTCTCTGATGAAAGTTAGAAAGGAAATACGGTGCTTCTCTCACATTCTCAGACTTTCTGGTGGGAGTGGATTAGTGTCACTTTATCCAGACAGCAACAATAAACTATTAGAAAAATGTTTCACTGTGATTTGTTGTGTGTGTAGTTTCCTTTCCAACTTGCACTGACTGATTTATGACAAAGTTTTGAGGTCACACAGAGATGCGTTGGTCACAATAGCTACTTGGACCTGTTGGAGAGCCATAGCCTTCAATGGGCCATAGAAATGAATGGGAAACAAACAATTGGGACAAATAATTTTTGTTTCACCTATGGGTCTCCTCTATTAATTTAAGGGGACCACAAATGAAACAAATAGGGTCCCATTAATTACATTTTACCAATTTGTTTAAAATCAATGATCATGCCTAGTTATTAGTACTACACAGAATCTGTATTATATGCACACATACATTTAGTAGCAGTTGAAGGAATGCACTAGTACAGCAATAGCAAAAAATTGATCTTTGTAAAATGATAGTATGGACAGTGGGTGTCAGGCATTTGAAAACAGTGAGCAGGCACTAGGATGAGTAACGCTGCCAAATACCAAAAATTACATGAGAGACATTCCGAGAATCACAATCAAACACAATCTAAATTGTTTATTTCTATACAAGACTACTTTTCATTTAAAGTTGTTTTTCTGACGGATCTGTTAAGCAAATGAACACTGTGTAAGACACTGAGCAAGATCTCTGCAATTGTGTAACCACTAACCAGCTCACTAGAGACAGACTATGGAAGAGTTAGACCTAGTATAAGCCCAAGACCTGTGCTCAGTCACTGCCAAATCATTTTCTTCGTTGTCTCCATCCCAGCACACACTGACATCACACAAGATAAGACACATCTAAGAATGGACAGAAACCAATTATTGTTATTTTTATAATTCTACAAGATGTACAACACAGCATTTCACAGAGACAAATAAGAAACCATCCTGCTCCTTTGCGTTTACAATCTAGTCCAGGACTGGCTAACTCTGATCCTTAAGAGCCACAAGCAGGCTGTTATGCTCGCTGCCCGCGGCAGCCCCGTGGTGCGGCCCTCTCACCTCTCTACAAAGGTCCAGGCTCTAGCTCCTTGTCGCTGGCGGCGGTGGGCCACCAGTCTCAACCTCAGACTTCCACCAGCACTTCTGGCCCTGTTCCACTTCCCGGAACCTCCAGCCAGGATGCCTCCATCCATTGGGCCTCTCCACGGGGTTCGCGGAGAGACGCCGCCAGCAGCGCCGCACCCCTCCCTAGGCGCACATGTGCACCAGTGAAACCTTTGAAGGGCCCATGGCAGGAACCTAGCTACGGAACCAGATTTGACGTCAGTTCCCTCAACATATAAAAGCTCAGGCAATGCTCCTGCAACAGATTGCCTTGGTCTCCTGTTCCAGTTTCCGAGTTCTAGTTGCCTTGCACTTGTCTTGTTCCTGTGATTCCTGGTTCCTGTTCCTTGTGTTCATCTCATCTGTCTACTGGATCAACTACCTGACTACCTGGTTCTGACCTCTGCTATACCTGACTTCTCCTGCCTTCTCCAAGCCTGACCTCTGCTATGTATGACCTTGCCTGCCTTCTCCAAGCCCAACCTCTGCTACACCTGACCTCGCCTGCCTTCTCCAAGCCTGAACTCTGCTATGTCTGACCACGCCTGTCTTCTCCATGCCTTTACCATTGGTCATCTGACCATGCCTGCTAAACTTTTGTGCTAAACTTTCAAAAGGGAAACTTTGATAAAATGAGAAAAATTGTTAGAAAAAAACTGAAAGGAGCAGCTACAAAAGTAAAATATGTGCAAGAGGTGTGGTCATTGTTAAAAAATTCCATTCTAGAAGCACAGACCAGATGTATTTCACACATTAAGAAAGGTGGAAAGAAGGCAAAACGATTACCAGCATGGTCAAAAGGGGAGGTGAAAGAAGCTATTTTAACCAAAAGATCTTCATTCAAAAATTGGAAGAAGGATCCAACAGAAGAAAATAGGATAATGCATAAATGTTGGCAAGTTAAATGTAAGACATTGATAAGACAGGCTAAGAGAGAATTTGAAAAGAAGTTGGCCGTAGAGGCAAAAACTCACAGCAAAAACCTTTTTAAATATATCCGAAGCAGAAAGCCTGTGAGGGAGTCAGTTGGACCGTTAGATGATCGAGAGGTAAAAGGGGCACTTAGAGAAGATAAGGCCATCACAGAAAGATTAAATGATTTCTTTGCTTCGGTGTTTACTGAAGAGGATGTTGGGGAGGTACCTGTACTGGAGAAGGTGGACTGAATCAAATCACGGTGAACCTAGAAGATGTGGTAGACCTGATTGACAAACTGAAGAGTAGTAAATCACCTGGACCGGATGGTATACTCCCCAGAGTTCTGAAGGAACTAAAAAATGAAATTTCAGACCTAATAGTAAAAATTTGTAACCTATCATTAAAATCATCCATTGTACCTGAAGACTGGAGGATAGCTAATGTAGCCCCAATATTTAAAAAGGGCTCCAGGGGCAATCCGGGAAACTACAGACCAGTTAGCCTGACTTCAGTGCCAGGAAAAACAGTGGAAAGTGTTCTAAACATTAAATCACAGAACCTATAGAAAGACATGGTTTAATGGAACAAAGTCAGCATGGCTTTACCCAAGGCAAGTCTTGCCTCACAAATCTGCTTCACTTTTTTGAAGGAGTTAATAAACATGTGGATAAAGGGGAACCGGTAGATGTAGTATACTTGGATTTTCAGAAGGTGTTTGACAAAGTTCCTCATGAGAGGCTTCTAGGAAAAGTAAAAAGTGATGGGATAGGTGGCGATGTCCTTTCGTGGATTGCAAACTGGCTAAAAGATAGGAAACAGAGAGTAGGATTAAATGGACAATTTTCTCAGTGGAAGGGAGTGGGCAGTGGAGTGCCTCAGGGATCTGTATTGGAACCCTTACTTTTCAATATATTTATAAATGATATGGAAAGAAATACGACGAGTGAGGTAATCAAATTTGCAGATGATACAAAATTGTTCAGAGTAGTTAAATCACAAGCAGATTGTGATAAATTGCAGGAAGACCTTGTGAGACTGGAAAATTGGGCATCAAAATGGCAGATGAAATTTAATGTGGATAAGTACAAGGTGATGCATATAGGGAAATATAACCCATGCTATAGTTACACAGTGTTAGGTTCCATATTAGGTGCTACAACCCAAGAAAGAGATCTAGGCGTCATAGTGGATAACACATTGAAATTGTCGATTCAGTGTGCTGCGGCAGTCAAAAAAGCAAACAGAATGTTGGGAATTATTAGAAAGGGAATGGTGAATAAAACGGAAAATGTCATAATGCCTCTGTATCGCTCCATGGTGAGACCACACCTTGAATACTGTGTACAATTCTGGTCACCGCATCTCAAAAAAGATATAATTGTGATGGGGAAGGTACAGAAAAGGGCGACCAAAATGATAAAGGGATGGAACAGCTCCCCTATGAGGAAAGGCTGAAGAGGTTAGAGCTGTTCAGCTTGGAGAAGAGACAGCTGAGGGGGGATATGATAGAGGTCTTTAAGATCATGACAGGTCTTGAACGAGTAGATGTGACTTGGTTATTTACCCTTTCAAATAATAGAAGGACTAGGGGGCATTCTATGAAGTTAGCAAGTAGCACATTTAAGACTAATTGGAGAAAATTCTTTTTCACTCAACACACAATGAAGCTCTGGAATTTGTTGCCAAAGGATGTGGTTAGTGCAGTTAGTGTATCTGGGTTCAAATAAGGTTTGGATAAGTTCTTGGAGGAGAAGTCAATTAACGGCTATTAATCAAATTTACTTAGGGAATAGCCACTGCTATTAATTGCATCAGTAGCATGGGATCTTCTTAGGGTTTGGATAATTGCCAGGTTCTTGTGGCCTGGTTTGGTCTCTGTTGGAAACAGGATGCTGGGCTTGATGGACCCTTGGTCTGACCCAGCATGGCAATTTCTTATGTTCTTATCTGTACTCAATCTTGAGGCCCGCCTAAGTCCTGCCGGCCCCGGCACCTGAAGGCTCAACCTGAGGTGAGCATGGGCTGGTATAGGTGAAGCTCCAGTGGCCTCCAGCTTCAGCCCACTCCACCTGCTGATGGTGGGGACCCGTAGGCCCTCGCCTACGGGTTGCGTCAACCCCACCTCAGCCCAAGTATCCACCTCCTATGCAACACAGGCCAGATTTTCAGGATACCCACAATGAATAAGCATGAGACAGATTTGCATGTACTACCTCCACTGTATGCAAATCTATCTCATGCATATTCATTGTAGGTATCCTGAAAACCAGTCCTATTTGTGGCTCTCGGGGACAGGAGTTGGTCACTATTGATCTAGTCAGACAGATAAACAAAGCATACAGAGAAATCAATGTATGCGGTGAATTGCCATTAGCCAACGAATGATTTACCATAGGTGAAATAATATTATGGAATGTTGAACTTCTCTGGAAAAATCTGATGAACCATGTTTGATGAAATCTGAAAAGTCCAATGACCTTGAACTAGGCTGAAGTCCACCTGGTTCAAGTTTGTCCACAAATCGTTTGCACATCTCTGTAGATGTAAAAAAGTATCATCATATTTTGCAGATCTAGCATCATGTTCAATGGAGGCAATATGTTGCCTCCAGTCCCTAATATGTTGGTTTTTAAATAACTTTCACATAATAAAAATGAAAACTGGGAATCTATTTATTTATTTAACATTTTTTTATACCGGAATTCATGTAGCAAAGTTACATATCAATTCGGTTTACATTATAACATTAAACATGCATGACCAAAAGCAGTGCAATTACATCGAACAGGAGATTAAACTTGGGTCAAGTAAACTGGGGGTTAAATAAATAACAAATAAATAATAAAGAATATATTAAATAGAGAATACATTAAAGAATGAGTGGGGTTTTAGAGAGGACCTGGCTAGATATGAGGTAGTCACTGTACAAGCTGAAGATATTTGGAAAGCTTGAGCGGAATTGTCGTTATGGATTGAAAGCTTGTTCGAATAGCCAAATTTTGAGACTCTTTTTAAACGCGATAGGGCAAGGTTCTTTCCGGAGCAATGGTGGTAGAGAGTTCTATAGCGCGGGGCCTGCTGTGGAAAGAGTACGTTTATTTAATGAGGTTTTAATGGTTGGGGTGAGGAGAGTATCCCTATAGGCTGTTCTCATCGGTCTGGTGGGTAAATGTTGCTGGAGAGGGATATTGAGTTCCAGTGGAATGAGCTTGTGAATATTTTTGTGTATGATTGTTAGTACTTTGTAGGAGATTCTAAACTTGATTGATCTACCAAGAAATGGTATAGGGGGATTTCTTTTTGGAGTTACTTTAACTTTTCCTTTTAGAGCAACAGAAGGGCATGAGAGGTATACACAGGAAGCAAGATGATGCATCAGAAAAACATTGGTCACACACAGAAGGTATTTATTTTACATTACACATATGCTCATTTCATATTGCACATTTTTGCCTAGGTGCTTGTCTGCTATATAATCTGTCTTTATCCATCTATATATCTGAGAAAGCAAAAGCATGGGAGGAAAAGGTCTTATTGCCTTGAACATTTGACCTTTGAATATACTTCCATGACATCAATACATTTCTAGTCTTTTTGGGACCAAAGCTATGCATGATCCATCAAGAAAATCAGATTACTTTACAAGCATGCAATTGTACTGTTCTTGTCCCTTCAAAGACCCCTGAGCTCATGTGCCAGTGGTATTTGTAATAGGGAAGATAGGCAATCTAATGGATGAGCCAGGGAAAGACAAAGAAAGTCTAGAAGATTTTTCCAGTGAAAAGCTTATGCAGAAACTGTAAAACAGTTTAATATATACAATATTTTTAAGTTGAAATATTTTTATAGCATATCCATATTTTTCTGAAGATTAGAAAGAACTTTGCCTTAAATTAAAGGTGGTAAAATAATGCAATACATTTTATCATTCTTTTAAAGTCATTTCATACTTTTTTTTTTGTTACATTTTAACAAATTAACTCTCTCTATATAGTACCTTGTACATTAATCAAGTAATAAAGAAGCAAATACCAGATTTACTATGGAAAGCTAGGGTTAGTTGTGCTATTGTATGCTATTTCAATGTCGGTCTGTAAAAATCCTGAAAAAGCATCATCCTAAAATGAAATATAATGCAAAGATTATAGTCCCAATTTTAAGGGATGCAAAGGAGATTGCATCAGTCATTAACAAGGACTTATAAGGCTTCAGAATGTCATGGACTACATCTCCAGTGGTTATCCTTCTGCTGGGCCATATGCAATTATGCAGAGCTAAACATTTGTTCTCATGTTATCACAGCATTAGCATGTAGAGATGTGCATCATTTTTAGCTATCGGGTTGGGCTTCGGGTCGGGCGCTTCTTGGAAAACTTTGTTTTCCAACGGTTCTTTTTTTTTTTTCGGCGAAACAAACCAGAAAAAAAAACCTCTATCCCAACCCTTCAAATTTACTTAATGACAATCCCCCCACTATCCCGATCCCCCCCCCCCAAGACTTACTAAAAGCCCTGGTGATCCAGCGGGGTCCCAGGAGCGATCTCTCTCTCTCGGGCCGTCGGCTGCCACTAATCAAAATGGTGCCGGCCGTCCATTGCTCCTACCATGTGACAGGGCCTGACCAATGGCACCGGTAGCCCCTGTCACATGGTAAGGGCAAAAGGCCATGGCACCATTTTGATTCCTGGCAGGCCCGACGGCCCAAGAGCGGGAGGTTGCTCCCGGGACCCCCGCTGGACCACCAGGGTTTTCAGTAAGTCTTCGGTGGGGATCAGGATGGTGGGGAGTGTCATTAAGTAAATTTGAAGGGTTGAGATGGGTTTTGGGTTGTTTTTTTTAAATAAATGTGCCCCTCCCCCTCACGCTAACCTGAAATCAATTTTTCCCCAAAATTTCGGGGATAGCATAATCATTTTTTGGATAGCATAATCATTTTTTTGAACAATTTTGTTGAAATTTTCCAATTCGGCAAAAATGAATGCACATCTCTATTAGCTTGTATTCATGTACTTAAACTCACAAACAATACATTATATTACAAGAAACAAAATATTTCCCTGTCATTTTATGAGTTTTTTCCCCACCCGTTTCTCCTGGTTTTTTGTTCTCATTGTAAATACTCTAATTAGTGAGTAAAATAAAAATTGAAAACAAAGATCCTGTTGATCTTGGAGGTGGACCCTTGTTCTGGAGCAGTGTAGGGCGGCTCCCTGGTTGGACCCAGGAAGCACCTGCCACCAAGAGGCAGAGCACAGGAGGAGAGAGAGGCTAGCTGGAGCTTCACCACTGGAAGCCCGCAGTCCCCCCGCTTGGACTTAGGTGGGCCTCGCAGGGTCTCCCAGAAAGGAATTTCAAAGGTGTGCCCACCAGGATCAAGGGTGCATGGTCGATGTCTAGACTGGAGGCCTAAGGGATCAAGGAAGGCCAGTACAGTGTCTGCGATGACAAGGCTAGGAGCAGGGCCAAAATCAAGGAGGTGTGGACAGTAATAGCAGAGGTCAGGTTCCAAGGATCATTCCGAGAGTAGTCAGCCAAAGCAGAGGTCAAGTTCCAAGGATCAGTCCGAGAGTAGTCAGTCAAAGCAGAGGTCAGGTTCCAGAGATCAGACTTGGTCAAGGAGGCAGGCAGAGGTCAGAATCCAGGCAGCGATCAACGTGGTCAAGAACAGGCAGAGGTCAGTACTAGAGAGTCAGTCCAAGAGGTACTACCTGGGGGAATGTAGTAACAGACAGACGCTGAAACAGGAGGATGCTGGAACAAGACTGAAACAGGCGATGAGACACGGAGGCAAACTAGTACACAAACGGTGTCGACCCGATTGCCAAGGCAAGGAAGTGCAGGCAGGCACTTCCTCTTGTACTGCTTTCAATCAGGGTGTGCCGCGGAGCTTGGACCCGCCTCTGGCCCTATAAGGGAGTGGGCGATCCGCGTGCACGCGCCTAGGGGTGGGGCCGATGCCACGGAGCACGCCGAGCCCCGCCGTGAGGCCTGGTGCATTGAGGAAGGCTCGGCGACTGACGCCGTGGGACGCCGAGGCCTGGAGAAGCTTGCAGCTGCTGCTGGAGAGGCCGACCTGGGACCTGCAGAGGAGTTAGAGAGGTGAACAGGCCCATGTGCAGGCCGAGCGCGGACGGGGTGCGCAACAGATCCCTAGTTTTATAGGAATCTAAGCGGTCCTGAGCAATCTTGGACAGGAAATATACTGAAGTAAATACATATCTTACAGTGCTCTCTTGGGCTTCTCCTTTCAGAAAAGTTTTTTTTTAAATTTAAAAAGGAGATTCATACTAGTAGCTGGCTACAGCACTTGAAAAGTTGATAGAAACATAATTATAATCGCACACTCCAAAATTCAGAGATGTGTTTCTGTGTGAAAGCAATGTTTACAATTAATTTGGTATTGTGACATAGTGAGAACAAATGTTTTCATTTATGTAATTTTACATACCCCCTTAATTTTGTGCTCTATTTTGAGGAATGTGTTAGGGTGGTATCCTTCTGGAGTTTGGGTTAACATTTTATAAATATGTATTTATGTTTAATTTCGATCCCCCATTCATTTTGAAAAGTGGGCTCCTATGTGAGGGTGGAAGGGGATTTTAAGATTTAAGATTAAAGAGATTCTTCTACTAGTCACCATTTATTGTTGTGAAAAATGTACTGATCATTGGAACATCTTGGTGATCAATTTAAACTCATGTAACTGGCATGTATTTCCCATACAAAGTGGAGATATAAATTATAATAAGACCGATCATTCATATTAGCATTCATTTCTATGCAATATAGAGTCATGAGCAAGCTCCAAGAGTCTGGATGAGCCTCTTTCCTTTCAAATACCATCTTCATGAGAATTTCAGCTTTATGCTTACATTATGTGAGTTTTGTTTGAATGATGTAGTGCAGGGGTGACCAACTCTAATCCTTGGGAGCCACAACCATGCCAGATTTTCAGGCTATCCACAATGAATATTCATGAGATCGATTTTCAAGCACTCCCTCCATTGTATGCAAAACTATCACATGCATATTCATTGAGGAAATCCTGAAAACTGAGCCTGTTTGTGTCTGTCGAGGATGGGAGTTGGCCACCTTGATATAGTGCAAATTAGTAGTGTATACTCTTCATTATTTTAGTGTTATACTTTGCATGGTACCACTTAGTTTTATAGGGAGGATTAGTGCATCATTTATTTAGTGTGTAAAGATCTCTCTCTCTCTCTCTCACTCTCTCTCTCTCTCTCTATATATATATATTAGAGATGTGCAGGCAAAAAGTTTTCGTTGCGTACGCGATACGTATTCGTGGGGGGTCAATTCCGTTCAATGCGAACGTATGGCGAATTCAATAAGTTGTCGATCTGTAAATACGTTACTACTAAATTATCTACAACCCCCCACCCTCCTGACACCCCCCAAGACTTACCAAAACTCCCTGGTGGTCCAGCGGGGAGTCAGGAAGCCATCCCTGCACTCGTTTGTGGTTTCCTCACAGCGCCGATAGCCTTTGCCCTCACTATGACAGCGATCGGCGCCATTTTGAGTATTGGCGGGACGGCGATTTTGAGTCTCAAAATGGTGGCGATCGGCGCCATTTTGAGTATTGGGATCGGACGGACGGCGTGAAAGGAGGTTGCTCCCAGACCCCCGCTGGACTTTTGGCAAGTCTTGTGGGGGTCAGGAGGCCCCCCAAGCTGGCCAAAAGTTCCGGTTGGGTCCAACGAGGGTCCCGGAGCGACCTCCTGCCACATGACCTACCTGTCACGTGGTAGGAGCACAAGATGGCGCCGGTGACCATGTGACAGGGGCTGACCAATGGCACCGGCAGCCCCTGTGACACAGGCTATCGGCGCCGTGAGGAAACCGCAAACGAGTGCAGGGATGGCTTCCTGACTCCCCGCTGGACCACCAGGGAGTTTTGGTAAGTCTTGGGGGGGTCAGGAGGGTGGGGGGTTTAAATGTTTATTTAGGAGGCTGAATACAACGGATATCTGTTGAATACGTGGGGAGGCGCGATGCGTTTCGCCTCCCCACGTATTTTTCAGATTGCAAAAAATAAGTTGCGGATTACAAATACGTGGAAAACGGATGCACACCCCTAATATATATAATTTATATAATGAGAAAGTTAAAAAAAAAAATATATATATATATAATAGCAAATTAATGTTATGGTATAATTATAAGTATTAATTTGCTATTATCTGTATCAGGGATTCCCAAACATGGGCCACATGTTTCTTGCAGAGCAGCTTTTTCTGATCTGTCAAACTTTCCATACTTATGGTCAAATCAACCAGCCTAGTAAGGTTTACCTTATTGTTCTTTTTTGTTTGTATGGGAATGGTAAAGTTTTATTGCTGGTTGGCTCCAACACCTGCCAGCATAAGAAGTCCTGCGCAGTGGTGCAGGGTCCCCACTCCCTGCCAGCAGAAGGAGAAGTCAGACAGCATTATGAGTGCTTCAGTGTTAGAAGGCTCTCCATTCTAATCCTCACCAGCAGAAGGAGAAGTTTGGGTAGGTCAGGGGAAGAAGAGGTGAGCCATAGAGAAGGGAGTGTGGGTGAGAAGAGGCAGTGCTGTGAGCAGCATGAGAGGAAGGAAAAGGAATGGAGTATGAGGGACGTGATCATGAGAAGGGAGTGTGGGTGAGAAGGAAGGGGGAGGAAAAAGTAAGTGTTGCGTGCGTCGGTCTCAGACGGCTTCGACCTCTGTGCCTCACCTTTCTTCCTGCTCTCTCCTCTAGCCTTGGGAAGATGGCTACCACTGCGTCTTCATGCCACTCTCTCCGGCGTCCCCAGAACGGCAATGGCAAGGCTATCCGCCATGTTTCTCCTGAGGGCCTCCTAGGGTGCGCACACCTACACCACCCACGTCTTTATCCACGTCATGGCGGGAACCTCGGGGCGTCCCCCTCGAGTGACATCACGCCATCCAGGTATTTAGCCTGCCCTTCAATTGCTAACAACTCGAGTTAGCAAGGATTGGAATGCCTCCGGTCTAAGCTACTCTGCCACTTCTGTGCTGCCACTGGAAGCTCTCTCTGCCCTTCAGGGTTATTCACCTAACCTGGATACCTGCTCCTCAGGGGCCCTTTGCTTTCTTTCAGGTGCCTATCTGGAACCAGGTTCTCGCTCCTCGAGGGCCTGCTCTCCCTGCCTGGGTGCCTACAATCCAACTACATCTGCCTGTTGGGATCTTCATCAATACAGCTACCAACTTAGTGAGTAATCTAACCTTTGTCAGTCTGTCTCATCTACAGCTCAGCACTGGGAACCTGCATCTGGAACTCCCTATACTACTGTGTGCTGCTAACATCTACCTTGGTGAGACGGGTCTCCTCTGCCGAGGGCCCCTGGACTGCTACTACTGGATCACCTCACTACTGCCACCTCTGGTGGTATCATTCAGCTGTATAATAAAGACAAATCTTCTGAGTTAGCGTGTCTCGAGTCTAGCCTAGTACTGTGGTTCCTCACGGGGCTCCTCCCTGTGGAAGTGGTCATCACCGCAGTACCCAAGAATCCACTCCAACACCTCAAAACCATAACAGCAAGGGGATGTAGGCTGAGAGAAGAGGCCAAGAGGAGAGGAAGGGAGTCTGAGTGGGGAGGCAGGAGAGGAGGTGAAGCAGGAAAAATTGTGAGTGAGGAGAGGGTCTGAGAGGAATTAGAGAAAAAGAGAGAGGAGGTGGAGGAAAGGGTTGAGAAAGGGGAGGAAAGTAGAGAGGACAAGAGTTTTTGGGGTTGTGTGAGTGGAAAAGAGTGCTCCAGAAGCACCTGCCTCCCCTTTCCTCAGCATCTGCTCCTGGGGGATTGTAGGGGGGGCAAGGAGGGTGAAGGATTTGTCTGTTAGCATTCCCTTTTCACTCCAGAATGTGAGATCCTAAACATTTACTACATTTTTCAAAAAAAGTTTGATGACCAACAGATAAATCAGGTCAGCCTGTCTAATTTGCTAAAACAGAATCCAGCTATAGATCATAGTTAAGTTTTGAAATTACTTTAATTCAAAAATACCTAAGGCCATATTTTCTAACAACAATGTTGAATAAAACAGGAAGGTAATAATCTGACCATAGAACTGTGCGACTACAGAGTCTTTATCATCCACACACATTATCTGCAAATGTCTTTATAAGATAAATTGTATTACACAAGTTAATTGATTCCAGGCAAAATCAGAAATTGCAGGTGGAAACAGAATAACAGGATGCTTATTAATGAAGTACTATTAATCAAGATTGACAAATGTTTTTCCCTTTATTGGAGAGTTATTTGGAATAGTCATAGAGTTGATATATTAGTTGACTTTTTTTTAGAGCAGATTTGTAAGCAAAAGAAATATTAGCACATGGGGTTATAACTAAGGAACTGGAGTTATCTGTGTTAACAGTAAAAGGATTTCCCTAAATCCAGCTTGACAGGCAATGCCAAAGATGCCAGTGGTAATTAATTAGTACTTTAATTTAAACCACAGAACAACAGGATATAGGAATTGTTGCTCATTACCATTTCCCCTTAGGCTTCATCTTTTAAGGGTCAGGCTTATGACTTTTGTGTTGAAGGTCAGTATATAAATTGGGGAGGGGGTGCACATTGACTGTGGAGTTTTCTTGACAGATATCTTTCACCCTCGTTACTGCCTCTGGCTATCACTAGCTGAAATAAGATTGTGATTGTTTCAACTAGTCCATGTACATGCATGACTTAACCAGGGTGGAATTTGAACTCACATGTTGTGTGTAGTATTAACCATAGAAATAACCTGTTTCACAAGCAGAAAATGTACTTATATGATTTCGTACTAGGGGCCAGACTCATTAAAGCTTTTCTCTCATTTTATGTCTATAGAGGTGCATTTGCCAGCTCGCGCACATGCATGCGGCAATATTATAACATACACACAAATATGCACTTAGACATGCGCCTGTTAAAAAAAAAATCATCTATACACGTGTACATGTATGCATGACTTTATATTGACACGCGCAGGTGTGTGCAAATGCCACCTCGATTGCATAAGTGGGGGAGGATTTTAGTAGATCGCGCGTCAATGCAATTACCTATTTCCCCAGTTCGTTCCCAGTTTTCCTCAGTAAAGGAGACGGATTCCTAAACCCCCCTAGCTACCTTGCCTCCCTTTTACCCTATTAGCCCTGACCCTTAAAATAGCCTAGTTTTTGATATTTTTTTACCTACACGCCATCCATAGCAGAAGTAAAGTTATGCGGTAGGGGACCCTGGTGCACGCTTGTGCGCATAAATACTTACACTCAGACTTCATGCTACAGACTCAGCCTGCCCATGCCCCACCCAGACCCCATCCATGCATTAACTTTTTGATTTGTGCACATGCCAGGAGATACGTGCGTACTCGCGCGGTTTCTAAAATATATATGGTGCGCACCGGGCCGAATCACGTGTGTATCTCCCGGCTTTGGTGTGCATAGGACTTTTAAAATGTGACAGTTAGGCTTCTTTGTAAATATCACTCTGGTATTAATATTACAAAATTAGGCTATTTTGTGTCCAGCCTATGGAAAACAATGTTATTTTCATCCAATATTATTTAAATCATTTACAAATTACACTGAAGAGATGTACTCCTTACCCTTAAATATTTTGCATAACATATATTGCATGGATGTTTGAAGAATTAGCTATTACGGTAAATGCAAACTACACTCAAAAAATGAGAAAACCCGTTATATCCACCTCAAAAATCATAAACAAATGTGCTTTGGACAAGTGAGAAAATATTACAAATCCCTTTAAAACACACTATTACATTTTAGTCTGTTGGTTCTTTTTTCTTTTTTATTCCTTCAAGGGCATTCATATATGTGGTCTAACACATTTGGTATATCACAACAATCTCAGGTGCAACCGTCTTATCTCACCTAACTATAATTAACCCCACCCTTGTCCCACACTGTCATATTTGTAAGAAACCACTATTAGTCCATTAATCGAAAGAAGATACTAACATTCATTCAATTTACAAAACATCAGTTACTATAATATTCTCAATCCCCAGGGGCAACCATGCCCTCACCTGCTGAATTTAAATTTGCTAAATGCTCCATAGGATCTTGCTACTGCAATGTGGCACTGTTGAGAATGCAGGGCCATTGAAGCTGTTCTCCAATTTCACAAGGGCTCTATAGTATCATGCTACAGCAATGTAGTGCCATTGGGGGACACAGCCGTCAAAGCCCTTGCCCCTCAGGTTATCCTGTATTCAATCTTGATTACTGACAAAGTTCTCAGCTGTGTTTAAAAAAGGATTGGATAAGTTCTTGGAGGAGAAGTCCATTACCTGCTATTAAGTTCACTTAGAGAATAGCCACTGCCATTAGCAATGGTTACATGGAATAGACTTATTTTTTGGGTACTTGCCAGGTTCTTATGGCCTGGATTGGCCACTGTTGGAAACAGGATGCTGGGCTTGATGGACCCTTGGTCTGACCCAGTATGGCATTTTCTTATGTTCTTATGTTCTTAGTATGCTGAAGTCCTGCTCCATAACAGAGACTGTGCCACTCCTTAAGCATGCCAACACAATTTTGGGTGATGCGCAGGCCAATCTCGGGTGTCGAAGCCGAAGACTTGACTGTCAACTCATCTCGCTGTCACCCACTGATGCAACGTAGGAGCAGGAATACCATGCTACTTGGTATTCTCTATCCAGACAGCTTTCAAGAATTGCACATGCCATGCACTCCGGGTCATGGTCAACCCCTGCCAACCTTGGCCCCTATGCTGCGACTGTTCTGCGGGTCCTAGACCCACCACACCATATTTGAACTATATAAGCCATCCTCTCGTGGGCAGGCTGGGTGGAAAAACTGCCGAAGGAAGAGGCTAGGGGGTAGACTGGCTTACATTTAAATTCTATTTGCTGGCCCAACCCCCCAGCCCCTGCCTTGCTCCAGAGGTGGAACACCTCGCTGGTTGTATCCTCCCTACCTTAGTTGCTGGTGGGCCAGCTCCACAACCATCTCAGGTGCAACCACATTAACTCGCCTATCCGATGGTCGGCCTCTGTGACATTGTGAGGGCAAAAGTAGCGCTGGCGCCATTTTGAATACTGGCAATATGGCCCGAGTGCAGGAGGTCACTCCCGGACCCCCGCTGGACTTTTGGCAAGTCTTGTGGGGGTCAGGAAGCCCCCCCAAGCTGGCCAAAAATCCCTGGGGGTCCAGCGGGGGTCCGGGAGTGATCTCCTGCACTCAGGCCGTATTTCCAATATTCAAAATGGCGCCGGCGCTACCTTTGCCCTGTCACATGGTAAGGGCAAAGGGCCATCGGCGCCATTTTTTTTTAGCGCAGCCGATGGCCTGGGAACGGGAGATCGCTCCCCGCAGCCCCCCTGGACCACCAGGTATGTGTAAAAAGTTTTTTTGGGGGGGGGTCGGGACAGTGGGGGAGGCTAAGGGGGTAATTTTAAAGGGTCGGGTGGGTTTTTTTTATCAGCGCGGGCCTCATTAAAAAAAATTAGTGATGTGAATTGGAATCGGAACCGATCCCAATTCACATCTCTAACGATCAGATTCCCCCCCCCCCCAGCCGAACCCGATTGTTAAAACAATCGGGCACATGATTCACATCCCTACTGCATAATGTTACCAATCTATGTAGTTGCCTCCATTCTGGAATGTCCTCTATCCTGAAATCTATGGGGTTTATTAGGGATGTGAATCGTGTCCTCGATCGTCTTAACGATCGATTTCGGCTGGGAGGGGGAGGGAATCGTATTGTTGCCGTTTGGGGGGGTAAAATATCGTGAAAAATCGTTAAAAATCGTTAAAAATCGAAAAATCGAAAAATCGAAAAACCGGCACATTAAAACCCCCTAAAACCCACCCCCGACCCTTTAAATTAAATCCCCACCAAATAACTTAAATAACCTGCGGGTCCAGCGGCGGTCCGGAACGGCAGCGGTCCGGAACGGGCTCCTGCTCTGAATCTTGTCGTCTTCAGCCGGCGCCATTTTCCAAAATGGCGCCGAAAATGGCGGCGGCCATAGACGAAAAAGATTGGACGGCAGGAGGTCCTTCCGGACCCCCGCTGGACTTTTGGCAAGTCTCGTGGGGGTCAGGAGGCCCCCCACAAGCTGGCCAAAAGTTCCTGGAGGTCCAGCGGGGGTCAGGGAGTGATTTCCCGCCGCGAATCGTTTTCGTACGGAAAATGGCGCCGGCAGGAGATCGACTGCAGGAGGTCGTTCAGCGAGGCGCCGGAACCCTCCTGCAGTCGATCTCCTGCCGGCGCCATTTTCCGTACGAAAACGATTCGCGGCGGGAAATCGCTCCCTGACCCCCGCTGGACCTCCAGGAACTTTTGGCCAGCTTGTGGGGGGCCTCCTGACCCCCACGAGACTTGCCAAAAGTCCAGCGGGGGTCCGGAAGGACCTCCTGCCGTCCAATCTTTTTCGTCTATGGCCGCCACCATTTTCGGCGCCATTTTGGAAAATGGCGCCGGCTGAAGACGACAAGATTCAGAGCAGGAGCCCGTTCCGGACCGCTGCCGTTCCGGACCGCCGCTGGACCCGCAGGTTATTTAAGTTATTTGGGGGGGGGTTCGGGAGGGTGGGGGATTTAATTTAAAGGGTCGGGGGTGGGTTTTAGGGGGTTTTAGTGTGCCGGCTCACGATTCTAACGATTTATAACGATAAATCGTTAGAATCTGTATTGTATTGTGTTCCATAACGGTTTAAGACGATATTAAAATTATCGGACGATAATTTTAATCGTCCTAAAACGATTCACATCCCTAGGGTTTATTGTGTGGGATGAGCTGTATACAGTAATAATCAAATGGGAATAAGATCGTCCTGAAGCACCCCAACTGCCAAGGGTACACTAAGTGCTTTCTAGAGCATAGATTATTAGCGCTAAATTGACTAGTGTTTTGGCCTGGAGACCATAATGATTGTAAACTATTGCCGCAATGGTTGTAAACTATTGTATAGTGAGAGGTTGCAAGAACCGGAAAATAAAACACAAGAACTTATAACCAATAAACTTAGGAAATGTATTAGCGAACACAGGGCAATTACCAGCCTATAAATATTTCAGAGTTACTTTTCCAGGGTCCTTAGAACGCTATCGTGCATATGTTAGAGTCTAGATTATAGGCATGTATAAATCACCCTTCCATTCATTTGCAGTAATGAGGAAACTGAGTCTGAGTAACCCTAATGCAGTGAACATTAGATGAAGTACCCTATGAGGACAACAACCAGTCCTTTGCAGGGGTAGCTCCTCCTGGAAGGGAAAAGAAAATCTAGTATGCAAGGGCAACTATTGCTATAAACCGTCACAAATTCACCTTATAAAAATATGCTAATATGCTCTGGTGTTGGAAAATGCTTCGAAGGCATCGGGGATAGTGTGTATCCCTTATACCAAGCTACTCAGATCGTCAAGCCTATATTGACGCAGGGATGCTGAGCAAGGTATCTAATACAACTGCATGACTAACCAAACCAAGAAGATGACGGATGATTTATAATCGTGCATTAAATTATCTTGGTGGCAATATTACCTGCCAAACCTCTGGCCATGGCCCCAAATCTTAAAGGGGGAGCCACACGCTGATAGCAACAAACGAGAACATCCAAACGGAGAGCTTATATGTATCAAGATCTTGCTCCATGTACAGAACCTGCAAGGTGCTCACAATTTAATGCAATAGGAGCCCCACTACCAAGAGCATGCTGAGACAGAGAAAACAGTATCTGGGTGCCACAAAAGATTGGGAGAACAAAGTAAATGGACAGTCCTAATTATATAGCCCGATTGCACTGTTAAAAATGGTCAAACCACAGCTGGACCAATGCAAGCTCCCACTGTATGTAACTTTCCTTGCACTTTTCCTGCAGACTCAAGGTTGTTCTGAGGGAGCCTGATTAAGCAGCATTGCCAAGCATGCTATTATATGTTTGCACACATTATAACAGAAGGACTCATTAATAAGGACATTGGGTAGCAGGAAATGCTTCTGACAGCTGGATGCTCATACCACCCTAGCGTGGTAACCTGCAAGATTGTAGCATAAGCAAATTCCATAAACAAAGCATGTTCAATTAGCCTTGCCTGACTTTTCAGTAAGTCTGCTCACCCCCAAATACTGCTAGCAGTAATTTTGTTTTGAGGTTATACAGCTGCTCAGTTTTGAATGTAAAATATTGCTACCCATATCATAAAGCTTGGAGAGTAACCTGCATGGGGCAGCAGCTACCACCCTTAACCGAAGCATGGGCACAACCTGCATGGAGCGGCAGTCTGGATGAATCAAAAGGTCCCTTTCTCTGCCATCATTACTATCTAACACCACTATCCATGGCAGCTAGCACCCTAATAGCAAGCAAATGGGACTGCCCTAACCTGCCACTGCACACAATGGAATACAAATCAAATCAAAAGCAGAGAAACTGCTCTATCGCTGTGTAAAGAATATTTTTAAAAATAAATTACTCAAGAGGTTTTTCTTTGTATAGCTTCAATTGTAACTTAATATACCTACATCCTGTGGATTTGTTAATTTTCAAATTGTTGAAAAAAACCTAAGGAAAATTTTTTTTGGGAAGAGTAGAAGGTTTCATATATAGTGTAGGTGTCCCCGCACCAATGTATTGTTGGTTTATAATCATCAACCTCCTACCACCTCCGGAAACAATTTTTAAAAAACATTTTTTGTTGCAATATATTAGCATTGAAGTCCCACTAAATTCAATGACATCCATGGTATAATGAATGTTAACTTATTTGCAGAAAAGGACAAATGTGATCTCCAAAAACAATATTCAATTCAAAGCGGGTCCCTTGCGACTTCCTAATCTTTTGGTTTCTTTGGACGGTAAAGTAAAATCCCGACACAAACACGTTCGCGTTTCAGACATTTATTTATTTATTTATTTATTTCAGATTTTTATATACCGGCATTCGAGACAGCAGTCACATCGTGCTGGTTCACATAAAACAGGGGTGCATAGTAAACATAACTATAACAATGGTGTTGAAAAGGCAGTTACATATAACAGGGTGATAAGAACTTGGCTGAGAAGGAAGAGAAAGGAAAGGTTATTAAAATTCACACAGGTAAACGATAGAAGATAAGGATGACCATGGTGTATTTGGAGATTAGTTAACCGAGTTGGAGATTAGTTAACCATGTTGGAGATTAGTTAACCATGGTATAGTTGGAGATTAGGGGTAGCTTGGCGGTGTTCTATCAATTGGTGTCCGGGAAAGCTTGTGTGAATATCCAGGTCTTTAGTCTTTTTTGAAAGTTGAGATGCATGGTTCTGTTCTTAGATTTGAGGGGATGGAGTTCCATAACGGTGGAATGGCAGTAGAGAAAGCCCGGTCTCTTAGTGTGCAGTGTCTAGTGGATTTGGACGGTGGTACCTGTAGCGATCCCCTGTATGCATCTCTTGTCGGTCTTGACGAATTGTGTAGTTGGAGAGGGATCTGTAGGTCAATGGGAGCCAGTTGGTTAATGTTTTTGTATGTGGTAAGAATGGCCTTGTATATTATTCTAAAGTGTATAGGTAGCCAATGGAGGCTCTTTAGAATGGGGGTTATGTGGTCCCTTCTCCTGGTATTTGTCAGAATTCGTGCAGCTGCATTTTGCACCATCTGAAGCGGTTTGGTGTATGAAGCGGGAAGGCCAAGTAGGATGGTGTTACAATAGTCTAATTTTGAAAAAATGATTGCTTGTAGAATGGTTCTGAAATCTTGGGCATGGAAAAGTGGTCTAATTCTTTTCAGCACTTGTAGTTGGTAGAAACAGTCTTTGGTGGTTTTGTTAATAGTGGCTTTGAAATTCAGGCGATTATCAATTAAGACTCCTAGGTCTCTCACTTGTGTGATTGTTGGCGTGGCTTGTTGTGCAGAGGTGATGGTGCTGTTTTCTGAGGCGATGAGCAGGAGTTCAGTTTTGCCGGAATTTAATACCAGGTTCAGGCTGGTGAGGAGGAGTTTAATTTTTTGAAGGCATTTATCCCAGTAAGCCAGAGTTTTTGCGAAGGAATCCTTAATGGGTATCAGGACCTGGATATCGTCCGCGTAAAGGAAGTGTTTGAGGTTGAGGTCGGTGAGAAGTTGGCATAACGGTATAAGGTAAATGTTAAATAAAGTAGGAGACAGGGAGGACCCCTGTGGGACTCCTACTGACGACGGGTGTTGAGAGGATTCTTTGTTCTGTATCTTGACCTTGTATCCTCTATTGCTGAGAAATGATATGAACCAAGATAGAGCTGTGCCTGAGATACCTATGGAGGCTAACTGGTTAATGAGTAATGAATGATTAATGGTGTCAAAGGCTGAAGAAAGGTCCAGTAGGATCAGTAAGAAGGCTTGACCTTTATCGAGGCCCAGGATGAGGTGATCTGTTAAGGAAATGAGGAGGGACTCCGTGCTTAGTGTTTTGCGGAAACCGTATTGTGATGGGAAAAGGAGGTTGTTTTCTTCAATGTAGTTTGAGAGTCGGGTGTTTACCAATTTCTCCATAATCTTGGCTATGAAGGGGAGGTTGGCGATCGGACGGTAGTTGTTTGGGTCATTAGGATCTAGATTAGGTTTCTTGAGTAGTGGTTTGAGAGAGGCCAATTTTAGGTCATCTGGGAAAGATCCTTGCGTTAATGAGCAATTTATGATGTCTGACAGGGATTTGGAGATGGAGTCAGGAATTGATAGAAGCAATTTCGAGGGGATGTGGTCCGAAGGGTGAGAAGATGGTTTCATTTTCCGTAGTATACCTTGGATCTCAATGGAAGAAGTGAGTTCCAGTTCTTCTAAGCGGGAATTTTTGAAGGCGGTCTGATGTGGTGTTGAAGTAGAAGCGGTGTTCGGGGGCAGTTGAGTTAGAAGTTTGCTGATTTTGTTGTTGAAAAATAGCGCTAGTTCTTCCGCTTTAGATTTGGCTTGGTTTAGAGCGATTTCTGATGGGTTTATTTGAGTGAGGTTAGAGATGTAGCTAAAGAGGGCTTTAGCGTCGAAGATTAGGTAGTGGATCTTGGATGCGTAGTAGTTCCTCTTGGATCTTAATGTATTGGATTTGTATTGGTGAAGAGTTAATTTATAGGTAGATAGAGTGATGGTGCATGGGTTTTTGCGCCATTTAGCCTCATTTTGTCTTAGCAGTAGTTTAAGCTTTCTTAGTTCTAGGGTAAACCATGGTTGCCTTTTGGAGGAGTTGGGGTGAGGTTTTTTTGTTGTTAGAGGGCATAGCTTGTTTGCTATCGATTCCGTGATGGTGTTCCAAGATCGAAGCGCTGAGTTCGGATTGGTGAAGTCTACTTGGGTGAGATGTGATGATAAGTGATTGCTAAGATCTTCTGTGGTGCATGTTTTCCTGTAAGTGAAGCAATGTGAGGGTATGTGAGATGGACTGGTATCTTTTATTGAGAATGAGGAAGTTATGAGGGAGTGATCTGACCATGGTACCTTCGTGCAGGTGGGGTGCTGGACCAGTTTGATTGCTGTATTGACGAAAATAAGGTCTAATGTGTGTCCGGCTTTGTGTGTGGGTTTGTTAACTAGTTGAGTGAAACCTAAAGCGGAGTATGCTGTGAGTAAGGCTTCGCAGTTAGGTGATAATATGGAGTTGTCGACGTGCAGGTTGAAGTCACCTAAGATTATAGCTGGGGCATCTAGATTGATAAGGGAAGTAGTTAATTCGACCAGAGGAGAGGCGTCTATTTCCAGTAAGCCTGGAGGAGCGTAGAGAAGTAAAATTTGGAGTTTGTCTGACGAGAAGAAGCCAAATTCGAGTTTTGAGTCGGTGTAGGAGGAGTGTTGAGTGAATCTGAGGTCCTTTTTTGTAGCTAGGAGGATTCCTCCTCCTTTTTTTTTTCCCTGACGTGGAATGGGGAAGAAGTTGTATGTCTCTGTGGGTAATTGGTTAATTATTGCAGTGTCTGAAGGTTTGAGCCATGTCTCAGTAATTGCGCATATATCCGGTTTCACATCGATGAGATAGTCGTTTAGTATTACTGATTTCTTAGTTAGTGATTGTGCATTGAATAGTGTTAACGTAAATAGTGAAAGGCCTAGCAGTTGGGTAATGGGAGTGATCACAATTGGAGAGAGGGATTTAAGGTTGTGGTGATTAGCGTGTCGAGTTGAATGTCCTTTGGAAGGTGGACAGTGTGGGAGGATTGGGATTGGAAAGGATGGAGACATTCTTCTCAGATTGTTGGAGTGTAAGCTGGAGTGGCAGGACTGGATGCTGGAGTGGCTGGACTGGATGCTGGACTAGATGCTGGATGCTGGAGTGGCTGGACTGGATGCTGGACTAGATGCTGGAAGCTGGAGTGGCTGGACTGGATGCTGGATGCTGGATGCTGGAGTGGCTGGACTGGATGCTGGATGCTGGAGTGGCTGGACTGGATGCTGGAGTGGCTGGACTGGATGCTGGAAGCTGGAGTGGCTGGACTGGATGCTGGAGTGGCTGGACTGGATGCTGGAGTGGCTGGACTGGATGCTGGATGCTGGAGTGGCTGGACTAGATGCTGGAGTGGCTGGACTGGATGCTGGAGTGGCTGGACTGGATGCTGGATGCTGGAGTGGCTGGACTAGATGCTGGAGTGGCTGGACTGGATGCTGCGGTGGCTATAACAAGTTTTGGCTGTAATGCAGGCAGTAAACTCCGTAGGGCTTCAGCACGTTTACTATCTGTTACTATAGTGTTGTTATGGCTGAAGTTACTTACGTGGGTATGGGTCGGGCCACCTCGGGGCGCGTCGAAGGGGCGAGACGCCTGCCCTTTGTCGCGCTCCTTCGACGCGCGGCGCATGGTGCGCGGCGCCGAAGGTGTGAGTAAATTTAAAACCCCACAGGCTGGCTCCCAATTGGAGGCGCGGTTTGGGTGGGCGGGGCTCGGCGATTTCGGCGCGATTCTGCTTTTTTTCAGATGTAAGTTGTTATTTTTGCCTGGCTGAGTGCCGCGTTATCGGCACCGAGGCCGGCTGGTTGGGGAGAGAGTAGCACTGACCTTCCCCCGGCAGGGCTCGGCGCTGATCGCGCAGGCCTTCCCCAATCGCGGCTGCAAGGCAGAGGAAATGGCGCCGGACGTCTCTGTAAATTTAAAACCCCACAGGCTGGCTCCCGATTGGAGGCGCGGTTTGGGTGGGCGGGGCTCGGCGATTTCGGCGCGATTCTGCTTTTTTTTCAGATGTAAGTTGTTATTTTTGCCTGGCTGAGTGCCGCGTTATTGGCACCGAGGCCAGCTGGTTGGGGAGAGAGTAGCACTGACCTTCCCCCGGCAGGGCTCGGCGCCGATCGCGCAGGCCTTCCCCAATCGCGGCTGCAAGGCAGAGGAAATGGCGCCGGACGTCTCTGTAAATTTAAAACCCCACAGGCTGCCTCCCGATTGGAGGCGCGGTTTGGGTGGGCGGGGCTCGGTGATTTCGGTGCGATTCTGCTTTTTTTCAGATGTAAGTTGTTATTTTTGCCTGGCTGAGTGCCGCGTTATCGGCACCGAGGCCGGCTGGTTGGGGAGAGAGTAGCACTGACCTTCCCGGCTCGGCATGCGCAGGAGCGGTTACGCGTGTAAAACCTGAGAATTTACGTAACCCTTTGAAAATCTGACCCATTGTGTGCAGTAAACCAAACAAAATCTCAAAGTGACCACCACTGGAGACAGCGATCCACTGGAATACAAATCAAATCAAAAGCAGAGAAACTGCTCTATCGCTGTGTAAAGAATATTTTTAAAAATAAATTACTCAAGAGGTTTTCTTTGTATAGCTTCAATTGTACCTTAATATACCTACACCCTGTGGATTTGTTAATTTTCAAATTGTTGAAAAAGCCTAAAGAAAGAAAGACATGCGTCTTTCTTCAGGGGAATCTCACGTTGGAAATTACCAACCTTACAGGATTCTTGCCTCGCCCCAAAATTTTACTTTGCATCAAAAAGCTGTAGTTACTTCCTTTTCACCTCGTTGTGCTTGCTGTTCTCCGCTCCATACCAACGGATGGGACACCTACACTATATATGAAACCTTCTACTCTTCCCAAAAAATGTTTTCTTTAGGCTTTTTCAACAATTTGAAAATTAACAAATCCACAGGGTGTAGGTATATTAAGTTACAATTGAAGCTATACAAAGAAAACCTCTTGAGTAATTTATTTTTAAAAATATTCTTTACACAGCGATAGAGCAGTTTCTCTGCTTTTGATTTGATTTGTATTCCAGTGGATCGCTGTCTCCAGTGGTGGTCACTTTGAGATTTTGTTTGGTTTACTGCACACAATGGGTCAGATTTTCAAAGGGTTACGTAAATTCTCAGGTTTTACACGCGTAACCGCTCCTGCGCATGCCGAGCCTATTTTGCATAGGCCCGGTGACGCGCGCAAGCCCCAGGACACGCGTATGTCCCGGGGCCTCTGGCACAGCGGTCATGCTGGGGGATCACGTGCTGGCACTTGGCCGGTGCGCGCAACCTAAGCCTGCCCAGAGGCAGGCGCAACTTATTAAACAAAGGTTGGGGGGGTTTAGATAGGGCTGGGGGGTGGGTTAGGTAGGGGAGGGGAAGGTGGGGAGGGGTGGAAGGAAAGTTCCCGCCGAGGCCACGCGCATGTTATAAAATTGGGCGTACATTTGTGCGTGCTGGGTAGCGCGCACAAATGTTCCCCGCGTGCGTAGGTTTTAAAATCCAGCCCAATGCCCTTAGAGAGCAAAGGATTTGTGGCAGTACCAGTTCATACCTGAAATTGCCAACAGACCAATAACAGAAGGAGTATGCAACCGACAACCAGGTAGCGTTGCCACCACTCGAGCCACTGCATGTTGACGAGCTGAGGCACAAGGTGTAGAAATGTCGAGTCTGGCAGCTGCTGGCTGTAGGCCTCTGGGGAACAAAGCTAACCCATTAATGAGAACTACATTCAGTGACAGGGAAACAGCCGCCCATCCGGGCCATTGCTGGGGCTGTGCAGATGAGCCAAGCACCATATCTGAGTAAGCCGCCACCTGTCCATGATCCAATGGACAGGACAGAGCTGCTGACCCTCTCTGCCACAGCAATGGCACAGTTCACACGGCAGAGCATGACAAGACAAAAGGATGACCCAGTATTTTATGAAGATGAGAGCATAAGCACTTGCCTTTATCACTCCCAGAGTCAACAGCAAGCCACCACATGTAATTGCTACCTGGATTTCCTGAAGATGTGCAGGACGAAAACAAAGATGTCCTGCAGCAAACTTTAAATGCCTAGGTGCCATAGAATGACCTGATATGGAAAGAGAAAGGAAGACACAGAAATGACATCCTGCAAGCACTCCTAGCGCCAAGATAGTTCAGCCTATATAGCTGCTGCCAGGATGTTAAAAGGATGTGCAGGAGGAAATTATACCTCAGACAAGCCAAAAGATGCCACATAGATAAGGCTGCTATGCTAGTGCTGGCGGTGTGGCCCTTGATACTACCCATTCCGGTTGTCCGATAGTGATTGGCCACGAGATTCCCCTGGATGCAGCTCCAATAGGGATATACACCACACCTCTATGTATTACTTTAAGTAAGCCAAAAGGTAGATAGCTGGCCTGACTGAGGCACTGTATTGGTGCTGGCAGAACCATGTAAATAAAGATGGCAGCTGACATACTCAGCATTGTGTAGGCATGCCTTTTACTATGCTCTCAGCCATCCTTTTCTTGCACATGTCCTACATCCACTTGGTCATTTCCAAGGTGGCCTGATTAAGATGTATTGCTGTGCCTGCTGTGATATGTTTGTATACCTTACCTCATAAGTGCTAACCTCCTTATGGATTGAAGCAAAAGGAAGTCTAAAGGCAAAGCATGTTCAAGCAGCACTGCCTGAATTATCAATGCTCCACACACCAAGAAATGTCGCTAGCAGCAATTTTGTTAAGGGTCAGACAGTTGCTTGTTTGAATGTACACATTACTACCCTTAATTTAAGGCTTATGGGTAAGTGGCATGGAGGAGCAGCTACTACCCTTAACAAAAACATGGAGGGGGAAACTGCACAGAGCGGCAATTCTACCATAAGAGTCTTGCTGGGCTGTATGGATTATTCAGTCTATTTCTGCACTCTAAGAAGAATGAAGGAAGAGAAGATCCATAGTTCAGAATATTGAGATTGACCTGAAAATCACAATGAAAACCTTCTCTTGGCAAGCATGAGAAAGGGGACTTTCTTCATCAGACAACCAGGCCACTCTGATCATGGAGATCTAGCCACCAAGAAACTTGTAAGCTAATGGAAGGGGCTGATGGACACAGTCACCAAATTCAAACGCCTCAACAAGAGATGGCATTGCTGTGATATTGAAGCAAGGCCGTTAATACATACCTTTGTTCAGAACTTGCCACCACAGAGCCATGTTAGCCTTTGTCATGCTCTTGAGGTGGCTGTGCCAATCTGAAGGCCCTCCTTCACTACTCTGCTGAGAATGCAGAGAATGCTGATGCAGTACCTGCCCTGCCATATGAGGCCGCTGGTCCTGTACCAATTGTACCGATAGGGGTAAGGGCATGCGCTATAGTGGTAGCGGGGGGATGGGAAGATTCCAATGATGTGGCACCTAACTCAAACTCAGCCTCCCTCTACTGCAAAACCCATATGGCCATGCTCCCCTACGAGCGAGGGAAGAAATGGATCTGCAACCGCAAAAATTCAAAGGACCACTCCCGCATGGCTAGAGATACCAACAGCTTTGAACACCACCCCAACAATATGAACAGCTTAGTGCCCAACACCCGTGCCTAGAGCATGTGGCTCCAATAACATGACATGTGACTCCTGGCACGACCTCTTCCAAAGCCCAGCAACTGAGCGACGCGAGAATGCTTGACCCTAACACAGCTACCAGCCTGTCGTACAGTAGTCTATAGTGAAAAAAGACCTGCCAAACCCAAATGCTAACCACCATTTAAAGAAAACAGCCTCCATCACCAAGCTTGGCTGCCAAAATCCCCTGCTTCCCTTTACCAAAATGGCCGCTGTCGCCTCGTCTTGCTTGTGAATGGAGGGTTAAAAAAAATGACCCATGCACTCTCAACTCACCGCTGAATCTAACTGAAGCTGCTCAATGTCACACAAGGTCCCATGCAGTGATGGCTCGTTTTCCCCCGTGAGATCCTGCTTCGAAAGGGATCACCGCAAGCCAAAGAAGAGCAGGCCCATGTCCAGTGCTGGGCTGATGGCTGCTGCACTTCTTGCCTCCTAGCCATAACTCAAGATGGCCATCAGACTGCTTCCTGACCCAAACCCACATGGAGAAAATTAGTGTCCGACCTGGGCAGGATCACACAGGGAATCAAGAGCATACCCAGGGCTGATTTGGTGCCACCACTGCCACCCATCCACCGTAAAATCCCACAGATTTGATCCTGGAGCCCGGTTTACCACGTCCTTTCAGGACTCCTCCCATCAATGCTCCACGATTGTATGCCGCTCAGCTCTTATGCCACCCAGTCCCCCGCCACCGATAAACAAAATGCAAATAGCCCTCTACACTGGCTCCTGCTTCAGGGCATGGGGCACTGGGCCAGCCACATCACCCACACCCGTCGCGTTCCACTTGACTCTCAGGATGCTGCCCACATGTGACTGCCACAACTCCTCACAGCTTGGTCTGATCTGCAAGCCACCTGCGACGTGGCAGCTGCTGTCCCTGACCTTCTTTTATGATGCAGAAATGGCCAGGAAAATTACGGACACTCGTCCAACCCCTCAAATCACAGAATGGTCCCTACCTTGTAGGCCTCCGATGTGTTTCCGCTGACCCCCTCTGACCTCGGCTGGTCTAGCCCCACTGAATTGGCAGAAATATTTGTCAGCCACCAACAAAATGCTGCTATGCTCTTCCCATACAGTCAGCCAACCATGCACAAGAGCCGAAACAAAGAAGAAATATTTGAAGGGTAAGCTAAGGCAGTTAGGCACAGCTGAAAAACTCCGAAAGAAGAGGCTAGGGGATGGGCTGGCTTACATTTAAATTCTGTTTGCTGGCCCAACCCCCAAGCCCCTGTCCCCTCCTTGCTCCAGAGATGGAGCACCTCCCTGGTTGTGGCCTTCCTGCCTTAGTGGGGGGTAGGCCAGCCCCTTTGCCCATTATTTGTTACCTCTGTTTATCTAATCATAGCCCTGAAGTAAAGGAAGTAAGCCAGATACATTTATGCAGCAGTGAGAAGCTTCAGAGTCAGGTGCAATTAGTGATGAGCAACTCAGAGACGGAGAGAGAGAGAGTCTGCTGGAATGGATCTAAGGAAGCAGAAAAGGACAAAAGCAAATGCGACTTATCCACCTTGATTCCAAGATCCTTTCCCTGCGTGGATCCTCCTAGTATGAAACCCATCTTTGTGTAACTATATCATGGAATAATTTTCCCTATGTGCATCACTTTGCACTTGTCCACATTAAATTTCATTTGCCATTTAGATGCTCAATTCCCCAGACTCGCAAGCTCCTTCTGCAGTAGCTCACTGTCTGCTTGTGTTTTAAGTACTTTGAATGTTTGTGTCATCTACACATTTGACATATATAAATGATTTAAAAACCTCCAGCACCCTTTTACTAAACTTATTTTACCTCAAATAACAATGGTGCATAGACTGCAATCAGAACAGATTCTTTACTTTAACTGTAAGCCAATCAATGAAATTAAGTAAATACAACTCTGACATAATCCTGGCAGAGAATACTTAAATCAGTTTAGGTACGCGTAATATAAAGTAGTAGGCTAATAAAATGCTAAATCAAAAACGGGCGGATTTTAAAAGCCCAGCTCGCGTAAATCCGCCCGGATTTACATGAGCAGGGCCTTGCGCGCCGGCGCGCCTATTTTCCATAGGCCGCCGGTGCGCGCAGAACCCCGGGGCGCGCGTAGGTCCCGGGGTTTTTGGAAGGGGCGTGTCGGGGGCGGGGCCGAACGACGCAGCCTTTTGGGGGCGGGACGCGGTGTTTCGGGGGCGGGTCCGGGGGCGTGGTTTTGGGCCGGGGCATTCCGGGTGCATAGTCGCGCCCTCCGGAACCGCCTCCGGGTCGGGTCTCGGCGCGCCAGCAGCCTGCTGGCGCGCGTGGATTTATGTCTCCCTCCGGGAGGCGTAAATCCATGGATAAAGGTAGGGGGGGTTTAGATAGGGCCGGGGGGGTGGGTTAGGTAGAGGAAGGGAGGGGAAGGTGAGGGGAGGGCGAAAGAGAGTTCCCTCCGAGGCCGCTCCGATTTCGGAGCGGCCTCGGAGGGAACGGAGGCAGGCTGCGCGGCTCGGCGCACGCAGGCTGCGCGGCTCGGCGCACGCCGGCTGCCCAAAATTGGCAGCCTTGCACGCGCCGATCCAGGATTTTAGAGGATACACGCGGCTACGCGCGTATCTTATAAAATCCAGCGTACTTTTGTTTGCGCCTGCTGCGCAAACAAAAGTACGCGATCGCGCAGTTTTTAAAAATCTACCCCAAAGTGTACTTTTTGCCATTTTCCTAAATGTTAGATAATCTTGGATGTTTATAACAGAATTAGGCAAGGAGTTCCATAGTTTGAGGGTAACACAAAAGAAAGCATCTTACTAGTGTTGTGCTCCAGTCACAGAAGGATTGCAGAAGAGAATCTTAGCTGAGAACCATAAACACCTTGTAGGTAAATAATGGCAAACCAAATCCTTCAAATACTGTGAGGTCACGTCATGTAGCACTTTGAAGGTCAAAGATACGATCCTACTAAGCTAAGTTAGTTGCATGGTAAATGCCTTAACACAGTGATAATGTGCAGTATTTTCAATATTGCATATTATTTTATCCCTAAGGGAGGAGCAGTTAGAGCAGTGGGCTACAAACCAGGAGAGTAGGGTTCAAGTCCCACTGTTGCTCCTTGTGACCTGTTTACCCTCCATTGCCTCAGGTCCAAAACTTAGATTGTAAGCCCTCTGGGGATAGGGAAATACCTACAGTACCTGAATGTAAACAGATGTGACATCTCAGATCAAATGTCAGTAAATAAAAAAAATATATATTGCAAAAATGGTAATGAGCTGCTTAGCATACAAAGCAGCTCATTACTAATACCTTTTATATAAATAAAATAATGCAGCTTGCCAGAAAGTTAGCTACAAATCAAGAGTTGTAGCAACTGTCCCTGGTAGCATTGTGATGCGAAGGTATATCCTGATCCATATTGTCCCGATCGACCCCTGGGAAGGGAAAAAATCTCCTGGGGGTGTTTTGAGATCCCTGCCCTTCTCTGCAAAGTGCCTAGAGATGGACAAAATATTAAATGAAAAATAAATTTTAAATTTCTTTGGTGAATGCCCCTCCCCTACTCCAATCCCTCCTCTTTCATTAGCTCTAATCCCCTGGCTTTATGTGCCCTCTGCCCTATGACCTACCCTAGTCTGTTTCTCTTCTTATTTAGATCATTGAGTTCGTATACAGATATTAAGATTTGATTCTACAATCATCGCTGATGGAATAGTCACTACTGAAGCAGGCGGCGGTGTTCACTGAAACATGGTCTCATGTCGGCTGGTTTGAGTGCTAAGGAGCTTATGCCGAGGAACGTTCTTCTTTCATATGGATTTTTGCATTTTCCCTTTAATATTTTCGAAGTGGTGGGGGATATGTTACATTTGGTTTTGAGTCATTTTTAATTGGGTAGAAAGAGTTATTTTTGGAATTGATTAAAAATGAATTATTTTTTTGAACTTGGCAAATGAATGAAACTGTTGGTGATATTTCTGATACTGCTTGTGGCCCATTGCGAGGCGAGAGGTGGTGGATGTACAACCAGCCACACAGTTATTTCTAATGCCGTGATCGTTTTAAACCTCTATAATTGGTCTTTTAAAACATATAAGATTTTGATTTTTGTGCCCTTTTTCTTTGTTTTGATCGCTATTTTAAAACCATCAAAAGTACATGCACATTTATACAGGCAGAAAACAAAGAGCAGCCTAGGGGTATTCCAGGGCAGGACCAGCAGTTACGTGCATAAGTTGCTATTTAAAAGATATGCACACACATTTGCATAATTTTTCACCCGCTAATTATTCTTGTGTAATTGATATCAGATGTGTTTATTATATATTATTGACTGGGTGGGAGTTCTGGGTGAATTGGGGGGAGTTCGGTCTGAAGAACCAGGGGTATCTTGATGACTTGGAGAAGGACTGGGTGAAATGTATGTTTTAAAATACACTGACGTATGCACATAAACTGGATTTTACCTACATAAGTCCTACCTTCTTTTCGCATGTTAAATATACGAGCGCATATTTTTATAATTGGTAAGAAAAGAATACACTTTCAATACATTTCATATAGTTGCCCATAAGCATACATATGCGCATACGTTGTGGTGTAGAAAATGTGTATTTTATAATACATACTTTTCTGATATGTGTGGCTTATAAAACAATAGCGTAGACCTCCATGCAGCCATGTACGCGTGTATATGCAGCTGTGCACAGTTAGTTAACAGTTACCCTCATACTATTAAGGCAATGGTAACATTAGTTGCCAATCTAAAATCAACCATCTGACATTTTGAGTACAGTCAAGATTTGGCTCTTTTGCCAAACGTATTCTCTTTAGCCAGCAACATCCCCTCGTTTGCCAATCGAAAACCACTATCTCAATCCTCTCACCCACCCCCCCAGGCAATACACTGGCCCCATCTCCACTGTTTATCTACCAGTTGTTTTGATGTATTATGTATTTAGCTATGTTTATGCATTATAGATCAATCTACATATCAGTATTTTGTGTTTAATATAATCTTTTGTGTATTATGTATTTATGCTATATCCATGTATTATGTGTCATGCATCATATTTGTATTTACTGGGTTTTGTAAATTACATAGAGCAGGGACTGTCACTTATGTGTGTCTGCAAAGCTCTGCATATGTCTAGTAGCACTTTAAAAATGATAAGTAGTAGTAATAGTAATCCTGTAGCTTCCTGGTAGGAGTGTAAGTAACACATCTTCGTAATAAGAATAATAATAGATTTCAAAAGGATGCTAAGTCAATAATACACCCTGGCCATGGTTACTTCAATTCTTTATACATAGAACTATCGCAGTATGTAATCAAACCTCTCCAATCCACACAAAATACTGCTGCTCGGTTATTAACTGGCACTCGGTACCACAAACATTTTTCACCTGTATTACAACAACTCCATTGGCCACCAATACAGCAACAAATACATTATACACTGGCAACAATTCTGCATAACATTATTTACAATGACCCATCACATTGAACTTACTCCATTCTTAATATTCACACCCCTTCAAGAGCTCTGAGATCAACTACACAAGTCCTGCTTGAAGTACCCTCAGTCCGATTTGCTTGCCTTACAGTTACCCGAGAAAAGGCCTTCTCTGTCTCAGGACCCATACCATGGAGCTCACGCCCTCTAGCCATATGCAGCTTAAAAGGTGCTTATGCATTCAAAAAAGCCCTAAAAATGCATCTAAGATATCACGTTTACAGAAGGAGAACAAAAAAAAAATTAAAAAGCTTTCCCCCCTGCTTTGCGATGCCTCAACTCAGTACTGATTAATCTGAGATGCAGCATACTTGTTATCAGCATGTTTTAAGAACATAAGAACATAAGAAATTGCCATGCTGGATCAGACCAAGGGTCCATCAAGCCCAGAATCCTGTTTCCAACAGCAGCCAAACCAGGCCACAAGAACCTGGCAATTACCCAAACACCAAGAAGATCCCATGCTACTGATGCAAATTATGTTTGTTTTGACTCATCTATGCACCAGTTATGATTTATGTTTTTTTTTAAACTGTTTATTTAGAATTGCACAAGTGTACACAGTAAAGGATTAATACAACAAAATATTTTAACATACTGACAGTGTGATCATCCGCCAATATATACAGCAAGTGTGAACCAGAGCACATAAATATTACATCCCTTTTACCAAGCATGACATCCTGAGTTCTCCAATCCCAATAAGGTGGGCCACCAACCTATTAACCCTAGGGTGGTAGTCAAAACTAATCGCTGATGACAAATACGTTCAATATGGGACTGAATCTCTGCCCAAAAATATTGGACCTGGCTGCATTCCCACAATATATGCATGTTCATTCCATCGCGACCACACCCTCTCCAACATTATTTTCCCACAGCACTGAATTCATTGGGCTTAACACATAGGAGTGTATTTATTTATTTATTTATTTATTTAACGCTTTTTATATACCGGCATTCGTAGGACACATCATGTCGGTTTACAGGTAACTGTGAAAGGAAATTACAATGAACGATGATAGAAGGCTAACTAGATAATATACGAAAGTACAGTGAGAGAGAGTTAACGAGCAGAAATACAACTTTGTTGAACAAAATGGATTTTGATTATCCATATCAAGATTAGATAGGCATATGAACTTATAAACAATATTAAGGAGGCATGTGCACTTATGAATTTAGCATATGAACTTATAAACAATATAAAGGAAGAAAGTGCACCTATGTACAATTAAAAGCAGGGGCAGGGGGAGACAAGGGGGGAGGGAGTGAGGAGGGAGAAAAGCGGGGGGGGGGGGGAAAGGTGCGGGGGACGAAAGTGGGGCAAGGGGAGCAAGGGTACTTTTAGAGCAAGGGTACTTTCAAGGAAAAGTTGCTAGGGGGTGAGAGGGCGGGGGGGGGGGGAGGCTGCGGGGTGCTGGAGAGGGTGTAGGGGAAGGGGCAGGGAGGGTCTTAACATTGCGGGGGAAGGGGGAGTAGGGGATGGGGCAGGGAGGGGATGGGGCAGGAAGGGTACAGGGTGGTAAGGGGGTGGTCAAGGAGAAGGAAAGTGGGCCGGGCGGGAGCTGAGGTGGTTCAGGGGAAGTAAAAGACTAGGATTGAGAGGAGTTGGGGTATGCCTGTTTAAAGAGCCATGTCTTGATTCCTTTTTTGAAATGGCTCAGGGATGGTTCTAAGCGGAGTTTGGCGGGAAGGGAGTTCCAGAGGGTGGGACCAGCAATGGAGAAGGCTCTACCTCTGGTGGTAGTAAGGTGACCAATTTTGAGTGAGGGGGTTTGGAGGATGCCAGCAAGGGAGTTTCTAGTGGGGCGATTGGTCTGACGGAATTGTGGCATGTCTTCAAGCCAGGGGGAGTTGTTTTTGTATAACGTGTTATGGAGAATGGTGAGTGTTTTGTATTGGGAACAGAAGGTAATGGGGAGCCAGTGGAGATCTTGTAGTATGGGAGTGATATGATCAGTTTTTCTAGTGTTTGTTAAGATTCTAGCCATAGCATTTTGAAGGATTTGAAGGGGTTTAATAGTGGAGGCTGGGAGACCTAAGAGAAGGGAATTGCAATAGTCGAGTTTTGATAGTATGGTGGTTTGCATAACAGTGCGGAAGTCATGGGCGTGGAGGAGGGGCTTCAGTTTTTTGAGGGTTTGGAGTTTGTAGAAACCCCCTTTTAGAAGCGATTTAATGTGGGATTTGAAGCTTAGTTGATTGTCTAGAGAGACTCCTAAGTCTCTGACACTGGGCGGTAGTGTGTAAGTTTGTGAGGCGTTTTGAATCATTTGGTGGATCGAGTCGATGGGTTGATTTGTTACGATGAGGATTTCAGTTTTTGAGGCATTGAGTGCAAGGTGGAGATTGGAGAGGAGGGAATTGATAGCTGTCAGACATGTTTCCCAGTGCTGTAGGGTTTCATAGAGGGATTTCTGAATGGGGATAAGTATTTGTACATCGTCTGCATATAAGAAGAATTTTAGTCCTAATTTAGAGAGTAAGTGGCAGAGTGGGAGTAGATATATATTGAAGAGGGTGGACGATAAAGAGGAGCCTTGGGGTACGCCTTGTGTGAGGGGAATGTGAGTGGATTCGAAATTATCAATCTTGATTAAGTATTTTCTGTGGTCAAGGTATGAGGAGAACCAGGATAGGACTGTATTTGAGATGCCTATCTCCGCTAAGCGTGCTATTAGTGTACTATAGCCAGTGTAATAATTTAAATAATAGTTCTTGACCCTGCCTTTTGCAAATTATTTTCCAATCTCTACTCTCCCAGGTCACTCCCAATTCAGCATTCCAGGTCTGGATCAGATCGTTTGATATCTATTGCACTCCAGACCCAGCCCGATTTGAGATAGATAGGACAGATATGAAGTGCCTCGCATGCAATTTACAACATACCACACTTTCTACCTCGTTACACTCCTCCTGAATTGCTCTGACCTCTAGTGTTTTACCAATATCTTTACATAATTGCATATATAAATACCTGATAGAGGGCGGTTTTTGAAACTCCTCCACCAAGTCTGTAAAAGATTTTAGCTGTCCATCTTCCACCAACTGACCTAAGTATTTTAAACCTCTCGTGCCCCATTCAATCATATCAGGAGAGAATGTACACTGTGAAAGCTGTGTGTTATCCCATAGTGGAATCATATATGAGTGAGAGCCCATTGGCAGTTTTATGAGGCATTGAACCAGCCTCCAAATCCATAAAGTATGTGCCACAATGTTATTATCTCGCATAGCAGACCAGAGGGTATTTGAGGTGGGAGGCATATACAGAAGAGACGCCAGACTGCACCCTCTGGCAGCCTGCTTTTCCAAATCTAACCATGCTGGCGAAGGGTCAACCCCTCCCCATTCTCGTAAGCAGACCAGACGTCAAGCCCAGTAATACCACTTAAACTCCAGTAGGCCCAGTCCTCCCATATTCCTATCAATTCCGAATACTGTAACTGAGGTGGTTTCTCCTGCCAGAGGAAACTCACTAGGGCACTTTTAAGGGTGTGAAATACTGAGAGAGGAATATCACAGGGCAAATGCATAAATAAGTAAATTAAATGAGGTAAGACTGCCATTTTTACAACATTTACTCTGCCTAGTAAAGATACAACCAGTTGCCTCCAATGTTCTAAATCTTTGTGGATCGTAGCCAATCTTGGAGCATAGTTGTCCTTATACAGACTGGAAAAATTCTTAGAGATCCATATACCCAGGCATTGGAACCCATTGTGGTCTCTCTGCAGGAGATCAATGCCCTGTACATTATATTTTCCATTGCAATTAGCATTATCTCGGATTTGGAGTAATTAACTGTGTAACCTGACAGAACCATATAAATCTAACAGCTGACACAATGCTGCAATAGAGCTTGATAATCTGTCAAAAAAAAGGGTATCATCAGCTTACAAAGATATTTTATGGGGTCCCCTTCCCATTGTAAAACCATGAATTTGCTAGGATATCCAAACTGCCTGTGCTAGAGGTTCTGTCACTAAATAAAAAAGTATTGGTGAGAGGGGACACCCCTGTCTCGTGCCCCTCTCAATATCAAAAGAATCAGAAACTATCCCTCCAGGTAACACCCGCACCCTTGGTCCTGTAAATAACGCCCTGATCCAGGATATGAAAACTTCAGAGAAATGTAAATAGGTGAGCACAGCAAACATGAAGAGCCAGGAGATGCGGTCGAAGGCAGCAACTCCGGTCTTTTTTTTTACTGGCGATATTCAAGATATTTAATAAACGCCTCGTATTATTAGTAGAGATGCGCCCTTTAATAAATCCCATTTGATTTGGGTGGACCAAGTCGGGTATGATGTCTTTTAATCTAAGTTGCAATATTTTTGCCAAGAGTTTAATGTCTACATTAGTCAACTAGATCGGCATGTTTTATGTTTTTAATATGTATGTTTCTTCATAAACTGCCCCAAACTGTGGAGGGCACTGAATAGAAATACTTTTAAACAAACAAACAAATAAATAAATAAGCCTCATTAGAAGAGATCTGCAAATCTGTAACATGGAGTTTAGTTTATGTATTCATCAAGCAAAATTGTCTTAGTACTGAATCTTGTTGGGAACTGAGTTTTGGCTTTTTGGCACTACAAGATCTTTCTCCAGGATAAAGCTCTACAATCCTAGCAGAGCTCATTTTTTTTGCTTTCCAGGTTGTCTTCATGTCTCCTGTTTGCAATATATTTTCCATTTAAAGTACAAATATTATTACAAAGCAAAGGCTTCTCTGATTACTTACTGCTTTTTGTCATTTGTGAACATTGTTATTGTTGTTGTTTTATTTGAAAACAACACTTACCTAGTTAAAGCCATGTGTGTAATTCTCATTTAGGCTGCTTGCCTATAAAGTTCATTTACAGTAGTTTAGTGAATTCACCAAACCCTCACCTTCCCACTTTTTAGCACATTTAAGAATTAAAAACCCATTTGTTTTATATTTTGTCTGTGTATCCTGTCTGTGATTATAATGATACTACCTGTTGTGCAGTCCTCCTACCTGGAGGGGTCCTCAGTTGGATGCAATCTGAGCTGTGCAGGCTTGCCTCGAAGGCTCATGAGGCTGTACAGCCACACCTCACTCACAGCTCGCTACCTCATCATCAAGTCTCTCTTGCTCCTTGCTGTGTCCACTCTTGTACTTTATTCTGCCTTGTCCCTGTTTCTGTTTGCAGTGTGGCCTGTTAGAGGCTTTCTTGCCCTGTCTTTGTTCCCATGTGTTTCCCTAACTCTTTGGGGGTCTTCCTGTTGTCCTCATACCTGTTACTTCTCCCTGTTTCTGGGTGGCCTCCCAGTGGCTCTCTTGTCTGTTTCCTGTATTTGTTTGTCTGATCTCTGTCTTGCCCTGCATTCTGTTTCTGTTTTTCCCTGCCCTGGTTCTAGACCCTGTGCCTGCCTAGTCCTGTCCCTGTCCTGGCCTTGGTGTCTTGGAAGGAGAAATGAGTGAGAGCTGGGGGCTGGGGGAAGGGGAAAGAAAAGAGGAAGAGAAGGAGAGGGAAAGAAAAGGGTGGGGAGGGAAGAAGGCAGAGAATAGGACATAGAGAGTGCAAGGGAAAAAGTATGCTGCACCCACATACATTCCCCCTGCCACAAAACAGCACCCTTCATGCATACCGCATCTACATATTGCCACACCCTTCCAGGGACACCCACCACCATGTTCCCACCACATACTCCACCCAGTCACACACCTACATATACCCCTCCTCCAGCTGCACCCCCATACCACCACACATTAGGGGTGTGCATTCGGATTGACCGCATTAGTAAAACGCAACTCATATTTTTTTTTTACTTAAAAAATTGATTCGACATAAACGATCGGATTTCCCACATATCGAACATAGATATGTTCGATATGTGGGAAATCGCGATTGTTGAGCCAAAATAAAAATATAAACCCCCTCACCCTCCTTAATCCCCCCCCCGACTTACCACAACTCCCTGGTGATGGAGCGAGGAGTGAGGACGCCATTTCTGCAATCCTTGGCGAGAAGCATGTGACATCGGCGGCACGTTGAGTGACGCCGGCGTCACGTGATTCCCGGCTCGTTCGCGCCGGACGGCTCGTTCGGCCCAAAAAGAACTTTTGGCCAGCTTGAGGGGGCCTCCTGACCCCCCCAAGCTGGCCAAAAGTTCTTTTTGGGCCGAACGAGCCGTCCGGCGCGAACGAGCCGGGAATCACGTGACGCCGCGTCACTCGACGTGCCACCGACGTCACATGCTTCTCGCCAAGGATTGCAGAAATGACGTCCTCACTCCTCGCTCGTTCACCAGGGAGTTGTGGTAAGTCTGGGGGGGGGGATTAAGGAGGGTGAGGGGGTTTAAATTTTTTTTTTGCACATATGTACATATACCCAACTCATTGGATTTTTTTTATGTCCATATTGGCCGCAAGTGGGACCCCCTTTCGGACATAAAAAATATGAACATAAAATTTTGCTCTGCACATCCCTACCACACATACACCCTCCCCACCACACATCCCTCCCCACCCAGCCTCATAAACACACATTTATTTATTTTATTTATTTATTTAAAAACTTTTATTTATTTAAAAACTTTTCTATACCGTCGCTAAGTTATATACCATCGCAACGGTTTACAAATAGGCACATAGACTAAGGTAAGTAAATGTAGGATATCGTATATTCTAACAGGTGCCAATAAAGTTCAGTTACAATTTCATAAATAAAATCATTATTTGAGTAATGTTGGTCATGTCCAGGTGTATTATTGAGTTACTATCGCTTTGAAATATTACTTCTTAAATGTAGGATTGAGTAAATTCATTCTCATCTGCATTACCCTGTACTTTCATTCTGTACCCTCCACACTCTTTAGTGAAGGCTTTTTTAAAGAGCCATGTTTTTAGATTTTTCTTAAAAGTTTTGAGATTATTCTGTAATCTGAGTTCAGGGGGCATCATACATCCCATCCCACGAACCCACATTCCTCCACACCCACAGAGCAAATGCAAGACATACAGACTTATGGAGCTCCTGTAACACACACTTGCAGGTCATGGAGTCATAAAACATGCTTTATGAAGTTGCCTTGCAATATTAGACTGCTCTGAGGCTTGTTCTTTATCATTTTCTTTGCTAATCATTAAAACGAGTGGCAAGTATATCAGTTTCAAATGGATCCCTTTCTGCCCATGGTCAGCATCTTTATCTGGGAAAACTCTTGAAATTTTCCACGAAGCGTGTGGCACAAGTTATGTGACTCATAGATAATTCTGAGGAGCTGCTGACATCAGAGTCTGAACATTACAAGTAAGTAATTTCATTTCAGTCAAATCTAGTTGCTGTTCCTGCATAATTTATAGTTTTGCAATTATAAAATGTATGTAATCTGTATCAAATTATGAATATGCTAACATTGAATGAGAGCAAGAAAAATATGCTCCAGATTTTATTATATTCAGACATTAAGGTATAATAAAAAATCTGTGTTTCCTTGACCACAATTCAGACTGTGCATATATAACTGGTTATTGAATCCAGGCGATACAGACACTGGAAAGAACACTGGCTCCATACCATCATAATGCATACCCACAAAAAAAGAACACTGAAGAACAGACTTTCTTTCTGTGGTTCTACTGATTACCAACACAAGGCTATAAAGCATTACCTCTTGCTTTCTCTGAAACATCTATAACCCTTCCTCACTGAGCAGAGGTGTGGAATACATTTGGATTACATTGCAGTCACTTCAAAGACAGCACAAATGCCTCACACAGACTCACCACATATCAATGCCATGGACCAAATGTCCATAGGGTAAAATATTTTAATTCCTTTATTATCCTCCTTAGTGGTCAGAGGTAGATAAGTAGGGCAAACACACTATCTACTGCTGGCTGCTAAGGAGAACAGTAAAGAAAGTATGAATTTTTTTACCCTATGGACTTGTTATCCGTGATTTTAGTATGTGGTGAGTCTGTGTGAGGCATTTGTACTTCTTTGAAGCTTGGAGCCAACATGTTGCTCTGTAAGACTTCTCTACCAGCCCTCATTGAAGTTTCTATCAAATTAATGCTTCCGAGTGGATTTGTTCTGTGCCTATTATGACAGCCATGAACTTTACTCTTCAGCTAGGGTATGTTCTTATAGCTGTGTTTAAAAAAGGATTGGATAAGTTCTTGGAGGAGAAATCCATTACCTGCTATTAATTAAGTTGACTTAGATAATAACCACCGCTATTACTAGCAACAGTAACATGGAATAGACTTAGCTTTTGGGTACTTGCCAGATTCTTATGGCCTGGATTGGCCACTGTTGGAAACAGGATGCTGGGCTTGATAGACCCTTGATCTGACCCAATATGGCATGTTCTTATGTTCTTATACTGGGCAATATATCAATCTCTCAGATTTACTACTGGTACTCTTCTTAATACTTGCATTCTACCAAAGAAAGCTTCTTTCTAGAGCTTATAATATACAATAAATATAGGTAACAGTTGAAAGATTTGTTTTAATCAGGCAGATGGTGCCTAAGACAAATGGAGCTATCTCTATTTATTTTTTATTCCACTTTTCACAGCACTTCAAAGTGGATTACATTCAGGTACTGGAAGTATTTCCCTATCCCCAAAGCAGGATGCAATCTAAGGGGGTCATTTATCAAAGTGCTATATGGCGTTTTCGCATGCGAAAAGCACCTTTAACGTATGCAAAAACACCATAACACATGGTGCGATGCAAATTAGGAAAAGGGGAGGAGTTTGGGGCAGGATTTCTGGCCAAGAGGGCAGGCTTTGCAATTTGTGAAGCTATATTGCACAGTTTTAACTACACCTTTTTCATTTACATTAAGCTGTGCTATATGGCTTTATTGCACTTTGCAATGTTTTCTGTATTTTAAGCTACAGGGGGAGGGAGGGAGAGGGGGAGAGGGGGGGAGAGAGAGAGAGAGAGAGAGAGAGAGAGAGAGAGAGACTAGCTATAAGGCCCTCATACTACGTAGGTATTTATACTTCTATAGGAGGCCCACCTAGCTACTCGAGGTGAGGTTTAGGTATTAGTGTAGGGGGTTATGGGCTACTTTGACATGTAGAGTGTGACGTACGAACATAATAGTGCACTTTTGTGAAGATTTGATGACCTTCGGAGTGAGGAAACTCACCCAAAGATGAGATTTGTGCAATGGTCTCTCAACCTAGCTTGATGGACTCTCTACCTGGGTAACATCAAGCAAGGTCATCAAATCTTCACAAGAGTGCACTGTTCTGTTCATACATCACACTCTGCATGTCAAAGGGCCTTATAGCTAGGCTCACTCTCTCCCCCCCACCCCCAGTGGTTGTAGGTAGAAATTGCAACAATTGTGGTACTACCTATGTGGAGTGCTAAGATAGGCTGTTTATCACAAAGTGCACTATTACCATAAAACTCACCCCTTTTCCTCTCGCATGCAATATTTAGTGCATTTTGATAAATCCAAGCCTAAGTTTGTATCTGAGAGAATGGAGAGTAAAGTGACTTGCCCAAGGTTTCAAAGAGCAACAGTGGGACTTGAATGCTGGTCTCCTGAAGCCTAGCTCACTGCACTAACCACTAGGCTACTCTTTCCTGGTCTCTGATTGCTTTTCTGGGTACTTGATGATTTTCTCTCGCTCCATATGTAGTGCTCAAGAGTTAATTGATGCGAAAACGTTTATTAGTAATGCTATTTATTTTTCTTCCTTAACCACTATATCTGATTTTCTGGAATCAAGCTTTTTTTCAGTTGGTACGGGAATGTCCCAAGTGATCACAACTTCTTCATTCTCTGCAATTTTGTCAGGATTGTGATCCCAGTGTGATTTTTAGAGGCCTATGCACCAATTCTTATGCTAAAAAATGTTTTAGTATGTATGAGCTAAAACTTCAGCATGCACTCTAAAACACTTTATGGCTTATGAATTAAATTTTAGCACACACCCTCAGAAAGCTGTCCTTAAAACAATCATACGCTATTGAAGGTGAATTTTAAAAGTCTGGCGCATGTATCAATTAGGGAATGTGCAAAGAAGTTGGGCCTATGTGCGCCGACCATATTTTAAAAAGCGTACTTAAACACATGTAAATGCTGCGGCGAACACATCTCCAGAGTTTCCAGAAAGGAGTAGGGCATGGGCATGGGCATGGTTTGGATTGGGTGTGGATGTTTTGGAGCCTTTCCAAGAGATGTTCACATAAATATTTGCACGCCCTGGTGCGCACCATGGTCCCCTGTTGTGTAACTTTACTTCTGCTATGGATGATGTGTAAGTTAAAAAATAAAAGGATTGAGCCATTTCTGAGGGGTTTAAAGAATCTGGGGTAACTGGGGGGGGGGGGGGGGGTGGATGTAGGCTTTCATACCAGGAGGGGTAGTTGAAGAACCTATCTGTTAACTGGGCGAACTGATAGACTAACTTGTAATCTGGGAATGGCATGGGCGCACACCCCTTTTAAAATCCCCAAATTTATGTGGTAGAAGCAGGGTTTACGAGCCCACTTAAAATTTGGTTGCGTATGTCTGTAGGGCCAGGCTATTTTTTTTTTTATTCATATTTTATTGATTTTTCACAAAGTATTTTCACATACTTTAACAGGAAAAGATAGGTATTATAATCATTCCAATCAAGAATTTAAAAAAAAGATATACGATCATAAAAGAAGATAACAAGACAAATACCTTTCTTACAACGAGGAAATTATAAAAATGACTGGCCCGGTACATTGGGAGTTAAATAGGTAAATATCTAAAAGGAAAAACTGGCATTAACGGATATGTCGGATTACATATTTATGATTGTCTTACTGGCCTTCTTCAATGATATTCGTCACATTTCTGGCATACAGAAAGGACTTAAGTTGCTTTATAATTGTAAATACATAATTTTCATCTTTACGCCTTATAAGACACCGACAAGGATATTTAATCACAAAGGTGTACCCTAGAGCTAGAACTTGGGGCCGCAGGCCCAAAAACTCTTTTCGTCTAACCTGAGTTGAGCTAGATAGGTCTGGAAAGATTTTTGCAATTTGGCCATGGAACTCTACACCCATATTTAGGAAATACTTTTGCATTACATTACTAACATCTCTTTCTGTGACGATAGAGACCAGCAAGGTTCCCCTATCTACAATTTCTACAGCTGAACTTTCAATAAACTGAGTTAGATTTTCCATAGCTTCCAAATGACCCCTTCCTGTTCTTTTCATGGATCTAGACAGAAAATAGGCTTTATCATAGAATTTGAGCTTGTTCAAATTTTAAACATTCAGAAAAATACTTTTTCAGTGTGCTTTGGGTATTTTATTTTATTTATTTATTTTTAACTTTTATATACCGACATTCTTGCATTAAATGCAAATCATGCCGGTTTACAGTGAAACAGAAAAAGCAGGAAAAAATTCCTTAGTCGAATACAATGAAACAGCTTAGTTAACAAAGGAAACATAAAAATAAATTTTTACATATACACAAAGGTTTGCACGAAGGGGTGCATAAAGGGGAGAGCACTTTTGTCGCGCGCCTTTGGCGCGCGACGCCTGGTGTTGAGGCTGTCTTAACTGTCCGATGTTAGTGACGTCATGGGGGGGCGGGTCTAACGAACGCAGCACTTACATCGCTGCTTCTTTCCAGTTCCAGGTGAAGATCAAGCTGTTTCCTTCACTTCCCCTCCCATGACTGTGGGGTGAGAAGCGCTGCAGGGTGCCCCTTGATGTTATCTGGCTTCCCACACGTGACGCCTGGTGTTGAGGCTGTCTTAACTGTCCGATGTTAGTGACGTCATGGGGGGGCGGGTCTAACGAACGCAAAGCCCTAGGAAAATTGAGAAGTCTCAAATTTAAATGCCTTGTAAAGTTCTCAAGATATTCCAGTCTCTTAGATTGTATTCCAATATCTTTAATCATCTTTACATCCTGAGAAACTTTCTGTTCAACTTTTGTTAGTCTATTTCCCATATCTTTTATTTGTCCTCCCAGGTTTTGATTAAGTGTTTGTACTTCCAATTCCACCTTAGAATATTTTCTTTCACAGACGTTAGTTATTTTAACCAAATTAGCAACCATGTCCCATAAAGTATCCAGTATGACAACTTCCAGTTTTGGGGGTAGTTGAAATAACTCACCCCCTGCCTGGGCAGTCGATATATTCCAGCTGGTTCCAGTGCTTGGGCTTCCCGTATCCTGCATTCTTCTTCCTCAGGATCAATTGGAGACAATGCTGTATCCAGCCCCTCCAGCTCTCCAGTCCGTGCTGTTTCTTTCGGACTTGAGAAAAGTTGAGCTGCAGGCACGGTCTCACTCTCTCGGCGTTCCCCTCCTGTTGGGTAGATGACCTCATCTCCTTGCACCTCTTCGAGGAATTCCACCAAAGTCGCTGGAGCCAGTGGCAGCCGGCAATCGGGGAGACTGAGCGTGGTCTCTCCTGGCGATGGCGGAGCTCCCTCTCCGCACACTGCAGCAGAGTATTCATCTCCCTTCCACTCCGACATTGGGGCTGCATAGACAGTGATCATTTTTTGGCTGCTAGGTAAGATGGGCTCAGGGGGGTATACCTGAACTTTACCTTTTCGTTTAGCAGGCATATTTTAGGGGAAATTAAATTTCTCTCCAGAAGAGCGGCAGCCCACGCAGCCTCTCATGCCGCCATCTTGGCCAGCTTTGCACATTACCATATCCTAGTGTCAGGGCCAGCTATTTTATAGCAGAAACAGATATATGTGTACAAGTTATAAAATAGCTGTGCCCACATGCCGGTTTGAAAGTTACCATCTAGGTGTGCATAAAATCCCATAAAACTGGGGCATCTCAGTGTTGTGTCTGAGTGCTAAATATCATGAAGTTCCTATCAAAATAGCATATACAACCTAAACTAAGCATCCTATTTTACCTCATTTTCTCTGCCCTCTTATTATAAACTGCATAAACGTATGCCTGTTAAATGCTGTGCTCAAGTTAGAAGTAAAAGAGCTTCTGGACCCTAGGAGAGGAGATGAAAGAAGATACTTGGAGAGGAAAAATACCAGACCAAAACCACATTCCTCTGCCAAGGAAAAGGAGGACTAGCATTAGAAGGTGACTCTACCAGGTTTGACACATCAATCCCATTGACACCAAGGAAGCAAATCTGCCAGCTTTTAAACAGAAGGACTCCATCATGCAATCAATCCCCATCTATGACACATTGTAATATTAGGCCAGCAATGGTTATTTATGCTAAGCCCACAAAATGCCTGCAATTGACATTGTACAGGGCAGTCACAGTAATGGCCATCACCATATGACAGGAAACTGAGTTCAGGCAACTGAAATACCATCCCTACAACTACATCAAAGCTTCTAAAACTACTATACCATCGACTGTGACATTCATGCCATCCATCATTGAAAAAGATGGTGAAGTTAGCATACAAGACAAAAACAAGAAAAAGAAAAATTCCACCAATTTCTTTGACTATTCTCCCAGATAAAGTGATTCTTATTCTAAGCTTTAGAACATGAGAACATAACATAAGAACATAAGATATGCCATTCTGGGTCAGACCAAAGATCCATCAAGCCTAGCATCCTGTTTCCAACAGTGGCTAATCCAAGTCACAAATAACTGGCAAATTCCCAAACATTAAATAGATCTCATGCTACTGATGTCAGCAACAAACATTGGTTATTCCCTATTGATTAAAAGCAGTTTATGGACTTCTCCAGGAACGTATTCAAATCTTTTTTAAACCCAGCAACACTAACTGCATTAACCACCTTCTCTGGCAATTAATTCCAGAGCCTAATTATTCATTGAGTGAAAAATAATTTTCTCTGATTTATTGTAAATGTGTTACTTGCTAACTTCATGGCATGCCCCAGTTTTTGTTTTATCCAAAAGAGTAAATACCCGTTCAAGTCCTTTCATGATTTTGTAGACCTCTATGATATCCCCACTCAGCCATGTCTTCTCCAAGCTGAACAGCCTGAACCTCTTTAGTCTTTCCTCACAGGGGACCCATTCTATGCCCCTTATCATTTTGGTTGCTCTTCTCTGTACTTTCTTCAATGCAACTATATCTTTTTTGAAATGTGGTGACCAGATTTGCACTCAGTATTGAAGGTGCTATTTCACCATGGAGCGTTACAGAGGCATTTTGACATCATCCATTTTATTTACCATTCCTTCCCTAATAATTCCTAACATTTGGTTTGCTTTTTTAACCACCCCAGCATACTAAGCCAACAATTTCAATGTCATTATCAACTATAACGTCCAGATTTTTTTCCTGGGTGGAATGTTCCATGGGTGGGACTTGGCTGGCCAGGAGGAGCTCAGAGGGTGTGACTGACTTGAGGGGAATAATAGTTGGGACCGATGGGGATAGACAGGTCCCATATGCCTCCAGGAGAAGGCAGCTCCTATAATATTGCTCACCTTACCCAAGGTATTGTTAAGTACATGAAGATACTGCAAGAGATAGGCAGTCTGATATACTTTGCTTTATGCTGTAAATAAAGAGTCATTACATGAAGAAGGCTGGAATCAGTGTGATTCCTGACTCCAGAGGGTGACGTTTTGTTCAGCCCTAGAAACTCCCTTCTTGAATATAATCCACTTGTCCACATTATATTTCATCTGACATATGGCGCCCAATCTTCCAGTTCCTTAAGTGTGTCCCTGCATTTTATCTGCTTGTGATTTAACTATTCTGAATATTTTTGTGTCCTATGCAAATTTAATCACCTCACTCATCTTTTCCCTTTTCAGGTCATTTATAAATATATAAAAAGCAATGGTCCATGAACAAATCCCTGAGGCACTCCACTGTTTACCTTTTTCCATCATTGAATTCTATTCTCTGTTTCCTGTCTTTTAGCCAAATTCACGAAAGGACATCGCCTCCTATACCATGACTTTTTAGTTTTTTTAGAAGCCTCTCATGAGGGCCTTTGTCAAATGCCTTCTGAAAATCCGTGTGGTAGAGGTGATTTGATACTCTTCAGTTTGTCAATCTGGTCTACTATATCTTCCAGGTTCACCGTGATTTGGTTCAGTTAAAAAAGGAGGAAATGACTTCAGACACTTCAGTTTTGTTCAACACATACAGTACATGGTAAAAATGAAAATCATCAGACTCCTTTTTTGTATTATTCACAGGGAAGATCATTTTCAAACAACTGCATGCAGCAGCATATACACATGGATAAGGTTGTGCTTAATTTCACCATAGTATTTTATAAAAGACATCATAAAGTAGGAATATCTGTACCCTACAGCTTATGTACGATTACATGCAATGTATTGAAATTGAACATGTGTACTTTTCCTACCTATTTTAACAATGTACGGTATATATTTTATGTGCAAAAATAAATTGGGTACTCGCGTAAATTGGTATATTTTAAAACATGCACGCATAAGCATATCTGGGGACTTTTGAGTTAGGCTCACCCTGAGATTAGCGTGGGGGGGGGAGGATAAGAATGGTGTTTGCAGTAAAGACTTTTTGTTTTTTTCCTCCATCCCCTAGAAACTCCCTTCTTGAATATAATCTGCTCAGAAGTGTTGAAAAGCAGAATAAAAATTAAATAAATAAAAAATAAAATAGTATGCTCTAGCAGGTAGTAAAATAGTTTCCAACCTTCGGTGTTTCTGAATCAGCCTCCCTTTTCTCATTCGCTGTCCTTGTCTGTCTCCTTCTCTTTCTTTTCTTTTTCTCTCCTTTTCTATTCTATTTCATTTCTTTTTCTTTCTTGTCTCTTTCCTTCAGCTGCAGATTTTTTAATACTTTATCTTCCTTTTTCTAGCCTCTTCTCGTTTTTCACCTTTTCCTCTTCTTATTCTTCCTACCTTCTCTCCTTTCATTGTTTAACCTCCTCTTTCTCCCATGCTCGCTTTTCCATTCCTCTTATCTTCCCTTCTACATTATCTTCCTGATTTGACCCCCCCCCCTCAACCAATCCACATCCAGTCCAGGGTCCTCTCCTCCTGCCACCCTTGTTCCCTCGCTTTCCCCTTTATTTCCTACCCCTCCCCCATCCTCATGTCTCCTCTCACTCCCTTTTTGCTCTTTTCTTACCTTTGCACACCCCTGTCTCTTCTCATCCTTACTCTTTGCCCCCCCTATCAACTTCTGATTGCCCCTCTCTCACACACACATTCTTGCCCCCTCCTTCTCTTGTTCTCTCCTCTCACTATCCTCACACAGTTAATCTTTGTTCTTCTTTACCCACTTGGCCAGCGTAGTTGCAGTGAGGACTGAAGCTTTCCTGAATACAGCCCTTGTTTCCCCCTCCTTTCACCCAGAGCCAATCAGAAAGGAGAGGTAGGGAAGCAGATGCAGGCTGAGAGGCTTCTCCCGCTGGCTTCCTGCCTGCCTACCCTGCATCCTAGTGTTTAACATTTCTTTACCCCGGTGCTACAGAAAAAGACCTGGAGTCAAGACTCTAAACTCTGAGTCTCCAGGGCAAATCTGGAGAATTCCCAGGTATGCGCATACCAATTATTCCACCAGTTTGCACACTCTGTTTTCCAAGTCATTGATACCCTCCTGGTTCATCAGCCTGAACTTTCCCTAGTTCACCTAGTTCACTCAGCCAATAGTGTATAATAAATATATTTAATATCACGCAAGATAATTAGCAGGTATAAAACTACACAAGTACATTGGAAAATCTACATTCTTCTCTTTTAAAATAGCAACTTAAATTTTCCTCTGGTTGTTGGTGAACAACCTTGAGTGACATTGCAAAACATTTTGACTGAAATCTTACACGTTCCTTTAGATAAAATCCCTGCATTTAATAAGAGATATTTTTTGCTTTTTCATGTTGCTAAAAGGCAGGAAGGAACCGCCCACTTTTTGCTGGATTTTGAGAACCTGATGGCTATTTTGGAATCATCTACTCAGGAAATTGTTCAAAGAGCAACATTATTAGTTTCCTTCATTGATGAACACAATCTTAGTTTTATAAAGTGATGCTATTTCAAGAATTTGAATGTTTCCTTTTTTCGGCCAGATAAGATTTGCCCTGTCATGGCGAGGATTACTCAAGAAAGAAGAAAAGGCTTTCTGGCTCTTTGCCAGGACGTCAGTGCTCTGGGGCCCTCCTTCCTATTGAGGTATCCCTGCAAATGTGTTGTAAATATAGGGCTGATTGTTTTATTTATTTATTTTTTTTGTACTAGAAAAACTTTGTACATTTTTAGATTCTAGACAACTAGTTAGATCTCAGTAAACCTATCAGAGCAGGTTTAGACTACAAATATATTAGCAGCAGATTTTCATGCCAATTGCTGTTTCTAATGATATGTTTCTTTTGATCCCCTCGTAATTGACTCTCCCCTTTTTCTTCTTCTGGTCTAAAATAGAGATTTGGTTTTCTCTATAAGATAAACAAAATAGAATTAAGAAATTTCTGTGCACAGCAAATTCCTTATAATTGTTAAAAACAATTCAGTAAATATAAAGTTAAAAAAAAAAAGAATGTACCATTAGGCAATGGGCCGCTATATAAATAATTCTTTTAATCAGTCCCTGAAATCACTGTTAAGTGAAATATTGGCAGAGTCAAATTTGATTGGGCAAGCGGTTTGTTTAAGTTAAGTTTCTTAAAAAGTGAATTTTCAATAAAAGAACAATATATAAGAAGGTTTTTCTTATGATTTCGGTTTTCATCTCATAGTGTGAGTTGAACACAATTGAGCTGTTTGTAGTCTTTTCCTCCTTATTTATGGGTAGATTTTGTAAGGTACACACGCTTTCCGGTGCACACACATGGACACGCCGCACACATGGGCATGCTGCACACATGGACACGCCAGCTCACGCATGTTAGAAAACGGGCAGGCTGTGTGCACAAGCGCGCTGGATTTTATAATCCATGCGTGCAAGGGGGGTAAAATTGTGCAAATTCGTGCAGCGACGCATCGCGGGCTTCCCCAGTTCCCTCCCAGTCCGCTCCAATTAAGGAGCAGACTAGGAGGGAAATTCCCTACCCCCTACCCTAACCTCCCTTCCCCCTTCCACTCTCCTCCCCAACCTCTAAATCTAAAATTTATTTTTTTTTACCTTTGTTGGTCAACTTACTTCAGCTACCGAGCTGAATTAAGTTGCGCGCACCGACACAGTAAACAATGGCGCTGTCCCAGCCCACTCCCGCTCCAACCCTCCCCACCCAAAACACGCCCTCCGTCCCGCCTCTTCCAAGAAGCCCGGCACTTGAGCATGTACCGGCCTTTACGCGCGTGGCCGGGCCTCTTGCAAGATTCGCCCGGTGCATGTAAGTCCCGGCCACATGCGTAAAGGTCAGAATTTATGCATGTCAGGCATTTAGAATCTGCCATTTAATATTTAGAGTAAGCATCATCTGGAGAATTATCCAAGAACTTGGTGGAGTTTTTCTTATTCTTATTTTTGAGTTAGTCACTCCATCCATGTCATGCAAGAGCAGCTGTTAAAGAGAGCCATTGACTAGAGGTGGAAAAGTTGGAGAATGGTACCCAAACTTAGGTGGGAAGAAGCTGCCTATGAGTACTTCTCTTAGCTCCCATTTGATGCCTTCTGTGAGGAACTTAATACTCAACTGCTACAGCCTTGTCTCACAGACTGTTTTTGCCATCTGAGATCATGCAGAACCTAGAACATGTACAGTGCAGCATTTCAGCACAATCATGGCATTTGATTGGAAAATTGGGATGGATTTCTAGTTGCAATAGTTACAAATATTTGTTTTATATACTGTGCAGTGTACAACATTGTTTGAAAAAGAGTTGTCATAGGAGAACCACTGATTTGAAAATACACTTTCTTGTCTACATTAATGTAGATTATTTTAAGTGCTCAAATGTGTGTGTTGGTGATTTTCTTCTCTTTTTGCCTTCTCTTTCTGTTTCATGCTCTCCCTTTCCTCTGTTTCTCTCCTGTCCTCTACTCCACACTTCTCACAACATCCCCTACTCCAGTGGGGACCACCAGGGAGTTTTGGTAAGTCTTGGGGGGTCAGGAGAGCGGGGGTTTGTAGTTAATTTTAATTTTAGCGGGAAACAAATAGAAATCACCGTATTAACGTTCCCTCCGCCTCCCCCCACCTTCCCCTCCCTTCCCCTACCTAACCCACCCTCCAGCCCTATCTAACCCCCCCCCCCCCACCTTTATTATAAAAGGGATGTGCAGAGGGATGCCATACGTTGCATTCGGGATTCAGATTCGTCGGGGGGCAGATAAGTTGCATTCGGCCGTATGGTGCCCCGATACGTTTTTCAAATACATAATCTAAAATACTCTTTTTAAGATAGTTTCTTGTAGTTGGTAGTTTTTTAGTGAGCAAACACGTGAGGGTTTGTAAGCCACATTGTGTTTTTGTTTGATATATATACATATAACATACTGAGGTGCACTTGGAGATTCTTTTTAAGTTCTTTTGGTGACTACTACAATTGGAACTATTTCTGTATCTTTCTGCCTCAATTCAGTGCTCTCCGATTGCATCTCTTGCCATTTGATCTTCTTCTTGTGTATGCTTAGCAATTTTATATGAACAGTCAGCTGTTGAATTTGGCAGACTCTCTATTAGAGGTGTGAATCGTGTGATCGATCGTCTTAACGATCAATTTCGGCTGGGGGGGGGAGGGAATCTTATCGTCGTGGTTTTGTTTTTTAAAATATCGTGTAAATCATAAATCGGGGGAGGGTGGGAAAACCGGCACACTAAAACATCCCTAAAACCCACCCCGACCCTTTAAAATAAATCCCCCACCCTCCCGAACCCCCCCAAAATGCCTTAAATTACCTGGGGTCCAGAGGGAGGGTCCCGGTGTGATCTTTTACTCTCGGACCTCCGGTGCGTTGTAGAAATGGCGCCGGCGCTATCTTTGCCCTGTCATATGACAGCAGGGCAAAGTTAGCGCCGGCGCCATTTTGTTTTTTTGTCCCCCGACGTCAGGAGCGTAGGAGATCGCTCCCGGACCCCCGCTGGACCCCCAGGGACTTTTGGCCAGCTTGGGGGGGCCTCCTGACCCCCACAAGACTTGCCAAAAGTTCAGCGGGGGTCCGGGAACGACCTCCTAAACTTGAATCGTTTTGCCGTACAGCAAAATGGCGCCGACCATGCCGTACGGTCGGCGCCATTTTGCCGTACGGCAAAACGATTCGAGTTTAGGAGGTCATTCCCGGACCCCCGCTGAACTTTTGGCAAGTCTTGTGGGGGTCAGGAGGCCCCCCCAAGCTGGCCAAAAGTCCCTGGGGGTCCAGCGGGGGTCCGGGAGCGATCTCCTGGACGCGTGACGTCGGGAGCAAGGAATCAAAATGGTGCCGGCGCTACCTTTGCCCTGTCACATGATAAGGGCAAAGGGCCACCGGCACCATTTCTCTTCACAGCAGCCGTGGGCAGAGAGCGGGACATCGCGCCTGGATCATTGCGCCGGGACCCCAGGTCATTTAAAACATTTTGGGGGGGTTCAGGAGGGTGGGGGTTTGTTTTAAAGGTTCGGGGTGGGTGTTAGGGTTTTTTTGGTGTGCCGGTTTTCCCACTCCCTATTTAACGATACAATACAAATGCCCCTGACGATAAATCGTGGGCATTTGTATTGTATCGTGCACTCTAACGATTTTGGACGATTTTAAAATTATCTGACGATAATTTTAATCGTTCAAAAACGATTCGCATCCCTACTCTCTATACTGAGTACTGACTAGTTGTTTGGTACTGATTAGTAAAGCTGTTCTTAAAGTTTTCACTCTCTGTTTTTTCTAGCATCAGTAGGTATTATTTATTTGTTTATTGCTTTAGGTTCTTACTCTATGTTGTGTGTTGTGGTATTATATTACTAGTTATTATTCTTAAAATCCCTGTTTGCTTTAAAGAGAGAAACATAGGACTCTAACTAGCAGACATTCTTGATGTGGTATAATCAGTTGCACAGCAAAGAGTATTGAACCAAGCACAAGTATCAAGCCCATGTCATCTTGCTGAGCGCTACACAGTTTACCTGGTTCCTCTTTTGGCTAAGTTTAACAGTCTAATTTAATATAACTTTATTCTTCATTTTTCCAATATATTTTGCTTTATCTTTGCTGTTTATTCCATCCCATCCTCCCCTCTCCTTCCCACACTTTCTTAAATAGTTCTTCTAAACACTTAGGTTAATTGAATAATAATAGGACTGAGGTACCAATCTCTCAACATGTTTATTAGTCATTATTAGCACAATGTCCTTTATTCAGTGCAACAATTGTGCTTATGTTCCAAGGCCTATCATTTGGAGAAAAGGGTTGGCCAATTTGCCTTCAGCAGTCTGCCATGAAGAAGGAGCTCATGCACCTGAAAGAGATATTGTCGACGTTTCAAATAACCTCCACTTCCATGCAGCATCTAGAACATCTCTCCTAACTCTCACAAGGAATTCAGAAACCCAGGTATAAATATTATACAGTGAGCTCTGGTACAGCAGAACCTGTGACTCTGAGACACTCAAAGGTAGATTTTAAGAACCACGTGCGGGCTTCCATGTGCACACGGTTGCTGGCGTACACACATGGATGCGCCAATTTTATAACATGCGCTCATAAATGTGTGCATGTTATAAAATTGGCATGTATGCATGTGCGCTCGATTCCTATATCGATCGTGTAATGGGTGGGCTTTTTAGAAAATATAAGCGGAGACGCAATAGGCTCAATTCCCTCTTCCTTCCCAGTTCGCCCCTGTAAAGGAGTGAACTTCCTAAACCCCCTACCTAACCTGCCTCCCTTTTACCCTACCAGCTCCAACCTCTAAAACCTCGCTAACAAAACTAGAAATTTTTTGTTTTAATACTTACCCGCAGCCCAGGGCAGCAGCAGTTTTCGCGGTCATCTGGTCCTACCACCTAGCTTATGCGCTGATGGTGCTGTCTGGGCCCACCTATGCCCCACCTATGCTCTGCCCAGACCACACCCATGGCCCACCCCTTTTTTGTCTTACCAACTTTTTTCGTGTACTGCGAGATATCTGTGTGTCTGTGGGCATCTTAAGAGCCACGCAGTACACATGCATCCCGGTCATGCGCGTATCTTCAGAATTTCCCATGCGTAGGGCTTTTAAAATTAGCCCTTCAATTTCCCCAACTTTGAAGCATCCTGTGTATCTGCCACCATTCCCACAGAGAAATCAGACATCCAGGATTCAGAATCCCAGGAATAATTTGATTACAGTTGGCTCTAGCAGAATAAGACCTGTGATGAAGAGACACACATTCCACCCACTGTTACCCTTACATATTTAATTTTCTGCATTGGAAAATGAAAAAGACCCAGCAACAGATTATGAAGTGATGACTAAAAGGGAAATAGTCACACAATGTACCCAGAAACCCTTCAACATAATCGAATGTCATAAAAGAAAGCTATTTCTGCTGGGAGACTCAGTCATCAGAAGAACCAATTTGGGAGCTAATTTTGGTGGGGACACAACAGTTAAATGGCTTCCAAGATCCTAAGCTAATAGAAATGCAATCCAAGTGGTCAATGCAATTATAGAAGAAATTAAGAACTCTGATATCAATGTCATCATCCATCTGGGAACCAATAACCATGCTAGATACAGTGTCTACAAAGTACAGGAAAATTTCCAAAATCTAGGGAACAAGAATAGACACATGGCAAATACTATTGCCTTTTCATAAGTGTTACCTGTTCATAGAAAGGGAAAGGAAAGGTTATTCCATATATATAATTTCAATATCTGGCTCAAAACCTGGGGTAAGGATAGTGGGTTTGGATACATTGGAGGCTGGGGCTGTGTATGAAGCAATGAAAGATTATAAGAAAGGATGGCCTACATTTGTCTGTAGCAGAAAAGAAGATGCTAAATTGAAAAATTCAGCTTAAGAAGACATATGACATAAGAACATGCCATACTGGGTCAAACCAAGGGTCCATCAAGCCCAGCATCCTGTTTCCAACAGTGGCCAATCCAGGCCATAAGTGTTATGAACCCTCCTGTAGCGATGCTATGGGAGGCTCCTTACCTCTTCCTGGAGGCCGCTCCAAGCCAGGGTCTCGCCTGCGAACTGTCCAGGATTTGCTCCAGGGCCTGGGAGGCCTTGTTGTCCTTGGGGCCTGCCTGAGGCTGCTTGTGTTTGCATGGACTTCCTGGTTTGACCAACGCCCTTCCCTAGGGGCCGGCCCACAGCACTTCTCCGTAGTAATAGGGCCAGCTAGGTTTGGGCCTGCCAAACTCCTCCCAGGGAGTCGCCGGTCTGCAGCCCTATAAAAGGACTTCAACTTCATTCTGTCTTTGCCTTGCATCATCGTGACTTCCCTCTGGAGGCGCCTGCCTGCCAGAGCCTTGTAAGGTCTTCTGTTCTTCGTGGAGCTCCTCGTCTCGTCTGCTTTTATACTACGTCTTCGTATCTTGATGTCTTGCCTGAGGTCCCTGACCATGTCCTGATGTTCTGCCATGATCTTCCTCTTCCTGATGTGTCTGCCCACCAGGATGTTCTTCCCTGCGTCTTCATCTGGTGCTCCCGAGCCTTCCATTCTTGCAAAGCCGTGGTTCTCGGATGATGTCGTGCCCGAGAATGGAGTGGCCTGCAGGTGAGATTCGTCCCTGTGCTCCTGAGCCTCCATTCCTGACAGCCTTGGGGGAAGCTTCGGATGACACCGGCTTCATCATTGGAGTTCCTCCTTGCCTGGGTCTTTCCTGCGCTTGTCCCGCTCCCCTGGGACAGGGTGGTCTGTGACCAGCCCATTGAGTCCGCCCGTGAAGGTGGGATGAGTAGGGTGCCCTGAGAGACAGTGCCAATGTCCTCCTACCTTTGTGTTGTCTTGTTTGGATTAAGTTCCTCGTCATGCTTGTGATGCCGTTGCATCAACCCAGTCTCGTCCGAGATGCCCTCGCATCCATCTTAGTCCTGTCTACGTGTCAAGGCCTCCGTCTGCCCTCAACCTCAGGCCAGGCCTGCTGCTCCATGCTGTTCGCAGCAGGTCAGAAAGGGCTCGGAATGGTCGGAGGACCATTCAACTTCCAACATCCTTGGGTGTTGGCCTTGGGAGCTTGCAGGCCTGGCAGAGGGTCAGCCCATCAGCCATGCGGAGCCACCGTCAACCCTCGGCTCGGCCCTGAAGGTCTGGGTCCAGGCTGAGGCCCAAGGGCACACTAAACACCCCCGCTCTCAACAGAATGCAAGGCCTGCCAAGGCCGCGTTCTCAACAATAAGAACCTGGCAAGTACCCAAAAACGAAGTCTATTCCATGCTACTGTTGCTAGTAATAGCAGTGGCTATTTTCTAAGTCAACTTAATTAATAGCAGGTAATGGACTTCTCCTCCAAGAACTTATCCAATCCTTTTTTAAACACAGCTACACTAACTGCACTAAACACATCCTCTGGCAACAAATTCCAGAGTTTAATTGAGTGATAAAGAACTTTCTCTGATTAGTTTTATTTTTTTATTTTTTATTTATGCATTTTACAATTTAAACACCAAGAAAATATCTTGTGTAGAAAGCATTTTACAATAATCAAATATAAATTGTGAAAAACAATCATATTACTCCCCTAAACATTACACATATATAGAACATAGATATTATTCCCCTAATCATTTATGCTTTTAAAGTCCTCTTTGGTCTCCGATTAGTTTAAAATGTGCCACATGCTTACTTCAAGGAGTGCCCCCTAGTCTTTCTATTATCTGAAAGAGTAAATAACCGATTCACATTAACCCGTTCTACACCTCTCATGATTTTAAACACCTCTATGATATCCCCCTCAGCCATCTCTTCTCCAAGCTCCCCCTCATGGGGGAGCTGTTCCATTCCCTTTATCATTTTGGTCGCCCTTCTCTTTACCTTCTCCATCGCAATTATATCTTTTTTGAGATGCAGCGACCAGAATTGTATACAGTATTCAAGGTGCGATCTCACCATGAAGCGAAAAAGAGGCATTATGACATTTTCTGTTTTATTCACCATTCCCTTCCTAATAATTCCCAACATTCTGTTTGCTTTCTCGACTGCCACAGCACACTGAACTGAAGATTTCAATGTGTTATCCACTATGACGCCTAGATCTCTTTCTTGGGTGGTAGCTCCTAATATGGAACCTAACATTGTGTAACTAACATGGGTTATTTTTCCCTATATGCATCACCTTGCACGTATCCACATTAAATTTCATCAGCCATTTGGATGCCCAATTTCCAGTCTCAGAAGGTCTTCCTGCAATTTATCACAATCTGCTTGTGATTTAACTATGCTGAACAATTTTGTATCATCTGCAAATTTGATTACCTCACTTGTCATATTTCTTTCCAGATCATTTATAAATATATTGAAAAGTACGGGTCCCAATACAGATCCCTGAGGCACGCCACTGCCCACTCCCTTCCACTGAGAAAATTGTCCATTTTATACATTATCAGGCATTTAAACTAGGGAGTGGGGGTGGTCAGTGAATTTGGCATATTAACCCCGAGCAAAATAGGAAGAAGGAAAAGAAAGCAACAAAATCAATTAGTTCAAAAAAGCAGAAAAAGTTACTAAGAAGAGCAGCTGGATAGATATGACTATAAATGCTCCTAGTCTGGGCAGCAAAATCCCAGACCTATAGGCCGGAGGCCCTAATGGTGGACGCGGACTTGGACATGATGCTGTTATGAAGACATGATTCACGGATTCTCAGTTTGGATATGGGCATCCTGGGCTATAACTTGTTAAGAAAGGACAGAGGACAAGAGAAAGGAGGAGTAATTCTGTATGTCAAAAACAATATCCAAACATTTGAATTTCAAGGGTTGTGGGGTCAAGAAGAAACATTATGTACCATCCTATAAAAAGAAGTTGGTGCTTCCATTTTTACTGGAGTGATCTACAGGCCATCGACTCAAACAGAAGTGGACACAGAGAAATCATCCAAGATATTCAAAATGTAGGAAAGAAGAGAGAAGTGATGCTCATTGTAATCTGCCAGATGTGGATTGGAGTATCCCTTTTGCGGAATCTATAAGAAGTAGAGAGATAATGGTTGCCCTTCATGGGACCTTGCTCAAACAAATGGTATTGGAACCTATGAGGGAGGGTGTGATACTACCCTAACACTGATAATGTCTCTAATGTTTGGGTAGGGGCATACCTGAGCACCAGTGATCATCAGACAATATGGTTCGATATCTCAAATAGGATACAGAGAAGTTACATGAAGAACTGAATTTTGAATTTCACAAATATGGACTTTGTCAAAATGGGGAAATACCTGGAGAAAGAACTGGAAGACTGAGAGAAAATGAATGAGGTGGAACAATAGTGGGCCAAATTAAAAGGAGTTTATTATTTTATTTATTTATGAGTTTTATATACCATCTTTCCATGTGAAAATCATTAGTTTCTAACAGTATACTTGTTTGACATTCTTAATAAATAATGAGAGCAGAGGTAGATGTACGTATAGGTAGTAAAGTAAGGGAACGTTTAGAGACAAAGGGCACATTTCACAGGTAGAAATGATTAGGAAAACATAATTGGGATAAAGAGGGGTTAGGGGTGGGGGTTAATGATCAGTACATATTTGGTTGTCTGACTCAAGGCGAACTGGAGGCTTTTGTGAGACAGTAGGCATTTTTGAATAGCTGAGTCTTCAACTCACTCTTACGTTTTTTATTGTCTGTTATTATAAAGGCAACACATCTATATGTTAGAAAAGTAAACAAGAGTAAGAGGAAAAATAAATCAATCTGTTTCTCTAAGGAGGTGGCTGAAAAAAATAAAGGCAAAAAGATCAGCCTTCAAGAAGTATAAAGGATCCCAAAAAAGGGAACACAGGGAAGAATGTCTATTAAAACTGGGGGAGACAAAGAAAGAAATAAGGAAAACAAAAGGTCAAATGGAAGAGAGGATTACTAAAGAGGTAAAGAGGTGTTAAAACATTTTTCAGATATATCAGAGAAGGAAGGCCAGAAATGATTTAGTGAAACTGAAAGGTGACACGGAGTAATATGTGGAGAGAAACAAAGAAATGGTAGAAATATTAAACAAATATTTCAGTCTGGTGTTCACTAAAGAAGATCCTGGAGATGGACCATTACTGGTGAATGAGATCATAAATGGGGATAGGATAGCTGAATCTCCATTTAAAGAAAATGTATGGGAAGAGCTAGGCAAACTGAAAGTGGACAAGACCATAGGGCCAGATGAGATACATCCCAGAATACTGAGGTTGCTCAGAGAAGTGCTGGCGGATCTGCTGAAGGATCTGTTCAAAAATCCCTAAGAAAAGGAGTGGTGCCATGGGATTGGAGAAAAGTGGTGGTGGTGGTACCTCTTCACAAAAGTGGTAGCTGATAGGAAACTGGAAACTACAGGCTGGTTAGGCTAACTTCGGTGGTGGGAAAATTAATGGAGATGCTGCTGAAGTTAAGAATAGTGAGCTAACAATCTGATGGGTTTCTGGACTAACAATCTAACAATCTAACAATCTAACAATCTGATGGGTTTCTGGACTCGAGGCAGCATTAATTCAACTGGGGAAGTTCCTGTCAGATAAATCTGATTGATTTTATTTGATTCAGTGACTAGAGAATAGGATCAAGAAAGAGCACTTGATGTGATCTACTTGGATTTCAGCAAAGCTTTTGATAGCGGTCCCGCATAGGAAGCTAGTGAATAAAATGAGAAACTTGGGAATGAGTACCAAGGTGGTAGGGTGGATTAAAAACTGGTTGATCAATAGGAGGCAGCACATAATGGTAAATGGAACCTACTCTTATGAGAGAACCATATTAAGTGGAGTGCACAGGGATTGGTGTTGGGACTGGTTCTGTTCCATATCTTTGTGAGCAACATTGGTAAAGGGATAGAAGGTAAAATTTGTCTATTTGCAGATGATACTAAGAGCTGCAACAGAGTATACACAACTGAAGGAGTAGAGAGAATGAGAAGTGATTTAAGAAAGCTTGAAGAGTGGTTGAAGATTTTGCAACTGGTATTCAATACCAAGAAGTGCAGAGTCATGCATCTGAGGTGTGGTAATCCAAAAGAGCTTTATGTGATGGGGGGGGGGGGGGGGGGGTGAAAGACTGATGTGCCCAAACCAAGAGAAGGATCTTTTGGTGATGATCTGAAGATGGCAAGGCAATGTGACAAGGCAATAGCTAAAGCCAGAAGAATGCTGGGCTGCATAGAGAGAGTAATAACCAATAAGGAAAAGGAGGAAATAATGACCTAGTACAATTCCTTTGTGAGGCCTCATCTGGAGTACTAAGTTCAGTTCTGGAGCCCTTATCTCTAAAAGAATAGAGACAGGATGCAGGCAGTCCAGAGAAGGCCAGCCTAAATGGTGTGGGATCTGTATTGGGGGACTTATGAGGAGAAGCTGAAGGATCTGAATATGTATACTCTGGAACAGAGGAGGTACAAGGGAGATATGATACAGACCTTCTGATATCTAAAAGGTTTTAATGATGCATGAATTTTGAATCTCTTCCATTATAAAGAAAACAGTAGAACCAGGGGTCAAGAAATGAAACTCCAGGGGGAACAACTAAGAAGCAAAGTCAAGAAATATTTCTTCACAGAGAAGTTGGAAGATTTCCCTGAATGTCCTTCCAGAGGATGTAGTGAAAACAGTGAAAGAATTCAAAGGGGTATGGGATAATTACTGTGGATCTCTAAAGGCTAGAGGAAGGAAATGAAGAAAAGCGTGCGGTGGGGTAACTTGCTGGTGCAAAAGGTTCCACCCTTAGCAGAAGGTACGGAGATTATTACCCTTAACTACTAAGCCTTGATGCTTTTAATGCAACTGCAACATTGTTCCCCACTTTGATGGCAGGGAGGGGAAACAGGAATTGGATTCAGACAACAACCAAGAGGGCCCTGAGTTATACGGTTTGGAGTGCTGATATGCAGGCATAAGGGAAAAAGCAAAGGACCGCTTCTACAGCAAAGTCCATAAGCAAAGCACGTAAAGCAGCACTGTCTGGATTTTCAAGGAAGCTCCTCACCCAGTAAAACATGTTGCTGGCTGAAATTTTTATGGGTTATCTTAGAGCTTGGCATGGAAGTTACTGCTTAAGAAAAACAAAAGGTGGCCTACAGGGAGCTGTAGTTGCTACCTAGGGATGCTTGCTCGGCAGACTGGATGGACCATTTGGTCTTTTTCTCCTATTATTACTATGCCTCCCTCCCACCCAAATAGATGGGAGGGAGGGGTGGTAGGAGGCCTTGGGAAGGCCAGTTTTTTATTTTTTGTCAATTTTTTTTTATGTTTGATTTTTTTTTTTTTCACATGAATGAAATGAATTAAACATTCCACAATATGAAATTCATGGGAAAAAAACCTCCCAAAAATGAACAGAAAAACAAAAAACAAACTTTATTTTTTCTACACACACCTAATGGATGTTGGAATCTGGACTGATTCCTGTACTTCCATTTTCACCTCAGAATTTTTAAGTTCAGCGTAATATTAAAAAACATTGGGGACTACTACAATTATATTCTGATTTTAATGAATTGCTGATGTTTGCATTTAGCAGAGGCTGTAACATGCATGTACAGTAGACATATGCAATAATTTTATAGACCTAGAGACAATGAAGTGCTCTCTGAATTTAGAGACAGAGTGCCACGGATGAAGTCCGAGCTCAACAAAAGAGGACATTACTAAAGTGGCCTATATTGTGTGTGTGCACACAATTTTTACAGGGGAGGTATTACCCTTTCATATCCCATGGAAAATTAATTTGAGTCTGTTGACTTCCTGTGACACTCTAAGGGTCATTTACATTATGTGGTGTTCATGTAAATTGTTATACTTTGGCAAAATGCAGCTGGTATTATAAGCATGATCGAACGAAGGAGTGCTATTTTATGTCATAAGGCAGATTCACCTTTAGTTGAACACACCATATTAAAACAGCATGATTCTGAAGATTATACTTTTTTTGGTTTTGGAGAAACCCGTTATGAATGCTAGAGGGCATGATTAAGATATGTTATTAACTAGGGATGTTCATTCATTTGCAATGAAATAGAAATAACATCTTTATTTCCTATTTTGTTGCATTTCGGGGGGGCTGACGAAATGAAAGGAAAACCCACACAATTTTGTGTAGTTTTCTTATTGTTTTTTTTTTTTTTGGGGGGGGGAGAAAGGGCACAAAAAAAAAATGCAAACCAACCCCAACTCTTCACATTTAATTAATTGCAAACCACCACCGTCCCAACCCCCCAAGACTTGCCGAAAAATAAGCATATGAATGGATAATTGCTCTACTTGGACAACTGTCTGCTTGTTTTGATCCTTTTTGAAAATACGGCCTATTGTTTGTATGTACGGTTTTTCCAAATTTTTTTGTTAATGGAATGAAAATATTAAAAACTGGTCTCCAGTTAAGAAACTAAGCTACCCTTCCCTCCCAAACAATGTCATCTTCTGCCACCTTTAACTTCCCTTTGATGACTTCCTGGAGGCAGAGCTACCAATTGGGAGCTTTATAGCCATACTTCCTGGATAGTTTGACCACTGACACGTCATACAGGTGTTGAAATAAACTAGGATATGTTGTGGGTCACTGCCCTCTATCTTCTTTTATTTATTTATTAACAAATTTGTAGCTTGCTAACTCAAAGAGAAGAACAGCAGGATATCATACAAAGCATCCTCATAAAAGTTTAACAACTAACTTGAAGTCCAAATACTTCTTGTAACTGGAGCTTTGTTTTTAACTTTCCTGGTTCAATTTAGAAAAAAAAAACCAACACAGGGAAATGTTAGCTTTTCCCAGTATCTCTTATTTGTTATTGACGGAAAAAAAATAAGTTTTTGCACAAGTAGAAGGCACTTTAACTTTTAAGAAACATGCTCCCTGTGAAGAAACCCTTCACAGGGAGCTGCAATAAGAATATATGCATTGTGTTTGAGCTCACCTGTTTCTGTAGAAGATTATTACAGATTTTCCACTCTGTACAAACATTTCTTCCTAACATGTATCATTTTAATGCTTTCCAGTATAAATTGGAATTGAATGTGCAACATAAGGAAATAACAATTGAACTGTTACTATCACTCAGTATTTTGCTACACAAGTGCATACTATTCACTACATACAGGATATGCAAGGAAAAATAAAAATGGAGAGTAGCTATTTTTCCACACAATTTCCTTGAACGTCAATGCTTATCTGAAATGTAGTGATAACTTCTTTTAAGCCATGCCTTTTGGAGTACTTTGATATGTATCAGAAATTGCTATGCAGTTTCTATGATAAATTGTCATAAAAGTTGACAGCCCCCCCTGGTCTCTTCATAGATTTAAACAATGCTGAATTGATAGTTAACAAGCAGTCTCAGAAAGATACATCAAGCTAAAATGGCTTTAACATGGCAGAGTTGAAGCCATCCATAATGTTCTTTCCTTATTTCTGCAGCTCTGCATTTTTGAGTGCTTTTCAAAGAGATACTGTTCACGAGACTCTGTTCTCTACGCCATCTGAATTTGCATCTCTGCCAGCGGCGGCTTTAGGTGCCTTTTATCAACGACAGCAAACCGAGTAGGTGGGTTTTTTTACCTCTTTTTAGCTAAAGCAGTGACATAATTTTGCACAGCCTGAAATAATTGTGGAGGTATAGATACTGTTTAAACTCACTATGAATTATTAGTGGAAAAGTGGGTCTCAGAAGTACATTCTATATGAAATATTTTTCGTCACTTGAACATGTGCCGTCCAGAGCTGGCTCTGTTCTACCAGACGAAGGGAACAAACATTTCACATTTACAGATGCTCCTAATTTGGTGCGGTTTGGAGTGCAATTTAGATCAAACGCATCCATGTAAATGAGTCAGGGTTTCTTAATTAGGTGCCTCCAAAGAAAAAACTTGGACCACATCAGTAGGTGTGGGTGTGGCACCCACAATACTGCAGTTTTTCTTACAGACAAAGCTCAGTATCGCTCTGGCAAACTTTATATTTTTTTGAGGCACAATAATAAATCTGCAGATGGCAGAGTTATAAAGATGCAACTCCAGAAGAAATGCAAAAAAATTGTCTTTTTGGCAAATGTCTTAAAGTAGGTCATTCCGCTGTGATTTAGCTGTTTCTTTGTATCTGATTGCCAACTTTTTGTTCCAGTTAAAGTGGGGTGCATTCCAGTTCACAATCTTGTCATTAAGTTTTCCAACTGGTATTTGTTTGTAAAGATGTGCAGATTTTCATAAGACATGGCCAATATCCTGTCACAAAAGTAATTTTGTACTTGACCACTAAAAAAAAATATAGTTTGGACATAATACAAATGTTCAAAGTTATTTTTTAAGACATATATGAATTTGATATACCAAAAATCTTTGTTGTACAAAAGGAAATATAGGTTTGTATTAATATTCTGTGATTACTTTCTATAATTTTTTTTCTGGAAATGCAGAAAATAATTTACTATAACAGACAAAATTATTAAAAGCAGTGGCTGGCTATGATTTAATTATTTGAGTTGAACTTTAAAAAAAATATATTCATACAAAAATAATTTCATTAGACCTAGAAGATAAAATTGTGTGATTTATTTACGTATTTTGCCTTATGTACAACATGGCTGGAAACAGTGAATGCAAATGTAGTATAAAAATATGGTGAGAAAAAATAAAAATGCATTTCTTCACTTATCCATTATGGGCCGGATTTTAAAAAGGTTATGCGCGCTGGGCCTATTTTAAAAAGGCCTGGCGATGCGCATAAAGCCCCGGGATGCACTTAAGTCCCGGGGCTTTACAAAAGGGGTGGGGCAGGGGCGGGGACAGAGGCCTCCGACACAGCGGTCACTGCTGCTACGTCGGAGGATCGCATGCTGGCAGCCTGCCATCGCATGCAATTTGCGCCTGCCCAGAGGCAGGCGCAAAAGGTAACACAAAGGACGGGGGGGGGGGGGAGGGGTTAGAGTAGGGCTAGGAGGGGGGAAAGGTTAGGGGAAGGGGTGGGAAGGTCAGGTTAGGGGGAAGGGAACAAGAGAAGGGATTTTATAATATGCCTGCGCCTGCATGCATGTTATAAAATCAGGCGTACATGTGCACGCTGGGTAGTGCGTGCTCATGCAGGCCGCGCGAGCTTCTTTTAAAATCTACCCCTATATTTTTAACATAGCCTTCCAGAACTAAAAATTGTTATAAACTATTATTATATCTTCAAAGTATTGTATTCAGAGTAGGCCAATCTCAGATAATGGAAACTCAATTTTTAGTACATTGATGGTTTTAATCTACAACTTTCATGGGTAAGTCTTAGTATATTTCCTTCATTTAGCATCAGGAGACTACTATGTTTTCTCAGGATTTACCAGCAAGTCATGAGACTATGGAAGGGTACATTAAACTATTTAGAATCCCAATCAGGAAATTACTGGTCGAGTAGTTCATAAGCTTGGACCCTGTGACTTATGAGGTACATGGAACAGTGTGAGGAAAGTTCCCTGGAGGCCGCTCAATTTGGATCAGCCTCGCAGGGAATGCGAAAAGCCATTGGGGCTCCCCTAGGGCTCGGCACGCGCAAGATGCACAAGTGTGCACCCCCTTGCGCGCGCCGACCCCAGATTTTATAACATGCGTGCGGCTCCGTTTGCATGTTATAAAATTGGGCGTAGATTTGTTCACGCCGGGTTGCGCGAACAAATCTATGCCCTCGCGCTGTTTTTAAAATCTGGCCCTATGGTGGCAATTTTCAAAGTCGGTGGATACTTTTATCCATGGATTTTGCTCCTATTCATGCATATACTTTCCTTCAGAAAATTGCCCAAGGAAAAATTACCTGCAGAAATTAGCACCTGTTTTTGCTGTGGATATTTTTTGCAGCAAAGACAATATGCTTACCATCTGAGTTTTTACCTGAAGCAATAGAGTGTCACTTGACCTGCCCGTGTTTGCCAAGAGCATTTGTGAAAGATATGGGATTTGCAGCTACTGCTTTAACCACTAAGCCACTCCTCCATTCTAATTCAATCTATTTTCAGGTTGGAAACAATCCTATTGAGAGTCAGTATGTATGTACACTGTTGAAAGTGGTCAGTTTATTTGGTGGCAATAGATAACAAAATTTGTGCAAGAATTTGATTACAGTAACCTTCAGTACTTGATTAGGGATTCATTCTGTCTAGATTTCTGAAATATAAACATTTCTCTACTTAAAAGAAAATAAAGCCTAGTGAGGGTCATTTTAAAAGCCATTCCCATGGGTAACACAATGTTTTACCAGTGGAAATGGGCTTTTATAAAATTGCCTACCTGGTTTGTGGATAAAAAGATACAAGTACAGGGTACATGCTGGGGGGTGGGGGGCAGGGATGTGTATATTTAAAAAATATACACATAAATTTAGCAAGGAAGATTACTGCACAATACATATTAGTAGGGGTAACTGTGTGTGGATAGATTTCCTGAGGTAATTTTTCATAGCGAAGCTACGCACTTACTTTAACTTTCCACTTTCACTTGCCACAGGGCAATGGCTGGGTTTATTTTCTGCCTAGCCAGCCCCCTCTCCACAGGTTGAACCCTTGGGTTCTGGGATCAGCAGGACTTGGCTATGACAGCTAAACATCATGGTTGGATGCTAGGCTGGTCTTCTATCTAGACAGCTCCCTCTCCCACAGGTTGAGCCCTTGGGTTTTGGGGTCAGCAGAACTTGGCTATGACAGCTAAACATCATGGTTGGATGCTAGGCTGGTCTTCTGCCTAGACAGTCCCCTCTAGAGATGTGAATCGGAACCGGAATCGGTTCGGTTCCGGTTCCGATTCAAATCTTATAATTTTTATCGTCCGGCCCGATTGATTTTTTGTTTATCGGCTGCGCCCGATCCGATAAACAAAAACCCACCCTGACCCTTTAAAACTGACCCCTTAGCCTCCCGACCCGCCCCCCCCCCAAAAAAAAACATTTTAAAATTACCTGGTGGTCCAGTGGGGGTGCCGGGAGCGATCTTCCGCTCTTGGGCCGTCGGCTGCCACTAATAAAAATGGCGCCGATGGCCCTTTGCCCTTACCATGTGAGAGGGTATCCGTGCCATTGGCCGGCCCCTGTCACGTGGTAGGAGCACTGGATGGCTGGTGCCATCCAGGTAATTTTTAAAACTGGACCACCAGGTAATTTTTAAACATTTTGGGGGGGGGGGGGTCGGGAGGGTGGGGGAGGCTAAGGGGTCAGTTTTAAAGGGTCGGGGTGGGTTTTTTTTTATCAGGCCATTGGCGCCATTTTTATTAGTGGCAGCCGACGGCCCGAGAGCGGGTGACCAGTCTCGGGGCTTCCACTGGACCACCAAGTGATTTTAAAACGTTTTGGGGGGGTTGGGAGGGTGGGGGAAGGTAAGGGATTAGTTTTAAAGGGTCGAGGTGGGTTTAGGGGGTGTTTTGGTGTGCCGGTTTTCCCGCCCCCCCCCCCCCCCCCAAATAACTCCTGTTAGTGGACACAAACCCGATTAACGATTTTTCACGATAAATCAAGGGAATTTCTATTGTATCGCACTCTTTAACGATTTTTGACGATTTAAAAAATATCGGACAATATTTTAAATCGTCAAAAAATGATTCACATCCCTAGTCCCCTCTCCCGCAGGTTGAGTCCTTGGGTTCTGGGGCCAGTAGGGCTTAACTGGACAAACTTGATAAACTGGTTAAGGTTGGACTAGCTGGATAAACTGAGCAAGGCTGGACAAGGCAGGGAAGACAGGCTGGATGTTGTGGACAGAGACAGACTAGAAGCAGAGATTTGGGTATTGGTGCAGGGAATAAGCTGAGGACTGGATACTGGAACAGGCAAGGAGCTGAGGACTGGATACTGGGACAGGAGGGTGGCAGGGTACTGAAAAAGGGCTGGAACTGGATACAAATACAGGCTTGTTCAAGGAAAAGCAGGAAGTGGATGCTGGGGACTGGAGTGGGCAGGACTAAACAAGGCAGACTACGGTAGGACTAAGACAAGGCAGATAAGGGTAGGAGCAGACAAGGACAATACAGAACAGAGGCCCAAAGACAGCAACACTGAAGGCCCGGAGGCCCCAAGCAAGGAGTGGCCTGAGTAAGTCACAGAATAAGGCCTAAAGAGACAGAAGGCCCAGAGGCCACAAGGCAAATTAAGGCCTAGACAGGCTACAAAGCAAGATACAAGAAGCTCCGGAGGCCATAAGGCATAGAGAAAAGTAAGAGCAGCCAGGTCAGAGATTCAAGGATGACTCTATAAAACAAAATCTAGGTTCTGGAAAGGCAGGGTTAAATGGGGCTGGAGCTTGGGTGAGGAGCGAGCAACAAGGCAGAGCTTGGCAAGGCTGTAGGTGAAGCTCACAGAGGACCCCTACTAGAGAGGAGGCTGCACCAAAGAGTGAGTCAGGTGGCCAGTGAGGAGGTGGCTTGGGTAGCTATGAACAGAACTCATGGGAGGCCTCTGCTGGTGGGGAGGTATCATAGCAGACAGGATCAGGGCACGGTGAGGCTGCATGCAGGCAAAATCATGACACTTTGTGTAAAGTCTGTGCATAAAGACTACCCACAGTCTGAAATTTACCATTAGAATTATTTTGAAATTTCTCATTGTAATAAAATCTAACAATTGTATTATCAAAAAGAAAACACTTCGGAAATGTAATTGTGTTTTTCAATACATATAGCATAGTGTCTTTGGGATATAAGATTATTTTTCTTAGTCCTTATATACCTCTGTTTTAAAGGAATAATGGGGCTTCTGCTTCTAAATCAATAATTTGGTGATTTACATATCTAATTGTTTAGAACATGCAATACTGAATATTGTAATTTGCAGCTGATTTCAAGCAATCCCTGATCAGATATGGTTAGTCTTCCCCTCTCCTCTCCTCTCCTCTCCTCCCCACCCCCTAAACCCTACCTTTTTTTGTATAATTTTCTGTTTTGCAACTTGCTTCAGCTCCAAGCTGAAGTAAGTTGCACACACCGGCCGGCTGCCAGCATGCAAGTCTTCGGGACAGTGAACAGTGGCGCTGTCTCGGCCCACCCCCTGCCCCACCCCTCCTCACCCAGAACACGCCCCCTGGTCCGCCCCTTTGAAGAAGCCCTGCACTTGTGCACATACCGGGCTTTACGCGCATGGCTGGGCCCCTTCGAAAATTCGCTAGGCGCATGCAAGGCCCGGCCATGCATGCAAAGCCTGGATTTTACTTGCACAGGGCTTATAAAATGTGAGCAATTATCTGCGTGCTTTAAATGGCTGCATTATAGGACTGTTGTCTTTGTTCCCTTGGTACAATAATGCACAAGAATCATACTGAATATTCTAAAAGTTTAAAAACGAACTTGAACCAGGAGGATCTCTAATTCAAGTTCAATGGAACTTCTGTAATTTTCTAAGATCTGCTGTAGAAATCTATTAGATTTGTTACCAGTAGTTATAAGGAAAATGTAAAGCAAATTTTTTACAAATCATCTAAAGTACATTTTTTGTTTCCCTTTGGATTTTCTTAAAAACAAACAAAAAAACCCTCCAGGATTCTGAGTTGATTTATTGAACCCTTTCCAGGATTGCCAAAAGATTCAATAACAGCCTGTTTTTAAAATGGCCATGCATGTAAAAACGGAGGGTTATGTGTGTGACTGGGCCTTGTGTGCGCCGCACACATTTTCGGAATGGCCTGGCCACACACGTAAACCCAGTTATGAGCCGAAGTGCCGGATCTCTCCAAGGGGGGTGGGGCAGGGGGCAGACTGGGACGGTGCCATTAATCGCTGCCCCGGGGAAGTGCATGCCGGCAGCCGGCTGGCACACAGAGTCTACTGCTGCTCCAAAGGAGCAGTAAGATAAAAAATAAAAAAAATTCTAATTGTTAGGTAGGGGGTAACATGGTAACATAGTAGTGATGGCAGAAAAATACCAAAATGGTAATCTAGTCTGCCCACAGGATCAGATTTACACATTTCTACGCCCTAGGCCAAAGCACAATTCTGCGCCCCCTGCCCTCAAAAGTTGATTTATAATTTTCAATTTAATATGTAATAGTTTATTTTTGAAACATGTAAGCACTTAATACACTCTTTATAATCTTTCAACCATATATTTTTAATTCAAAACTACACTACTGCACTACTTATGAAATTGCATAACATTAACACATACAAAAAAAACCTTTCCATCAAATTTCTTCAAGTTGTCTTAAATATCTATTAGAATTTCTTCCTTCACGCTTTTGTCCATGAAAAGGCTTCAATTGTTTCATTGAAGTCAACAGATCTTGATAAATCTGCTTTAATGCAAAGAAGTGCAAGGGCATTCAGCTTATTTTGCTGCATTGTAGATCATAAATGATCCTTGATTCTTTTCAGAGAAGAAAAAGACCTTTCAGCCGAGGAACTTGTCACTGGCATGCAAACATTTTTAATATAATGTCAATGGGCCTCATTTTCCAAGCACTTTACCGCGTGCAATAAATTCATGTTAACAGGATTTGTGAATGCAAATTAGTCATTTGGTATTCAGGGGGTGGAGTATATGTAAAGCAGGAACCTGTGTATCGTGCGGTGAAACAGCCACACAGAGAGAAAGAGAGAGAGAGAGCGAGAGAGAGCACCTTACTATAGTGCCTATGCCCTACATAGGTATTTGAATCCCTATGGGAGGGCTACCTACTAACTCGGGGTGGGGATTAGGTATGAGCGTCGGGGGTTGGGGGCCACTTTCGCATTCCACATGAGACCTACGGACAGAACAGTGGTCTCTAGTGCAGATTTGCTGGCCGTCGGAGTGAGGACGCTCACTCCAAGAGGAGATTTGGGCAACGTTCTCTCCACCTAGCATGTTGTTGCCCAGGTAGAGTGTCCATCAAGCTAGGTAGAGAGAACGTTGCCCAAACCACTTCTTGGAGTGAGCGTCCTCACTCCGACGGCCAGCAAATCTGCACTAGAGACCACTGTTCTGTCCGTAGTTCTCATGTGGAATGCGAAAGTGGCCCCCAACCCCCGACGCTCATACCTAATCCCCACCCCGAGTTAGTAGGTAGCCCTCCCATAGGGATTCAAATACCTATGTAGGGCATAGGCACTATAGTAAGGTTCTCTCTCTCTCTCTCTCTCTCTCTCTCTCTCTCTCTCTCTCTCTCTCTCTCTCTCTCTCTCTCTCTCTCTCTCTCTCTCTCTCTCTCTCCGAAAACATCACCACACACGATGTTTCCCCACTGCATGAAAGAAGCCTCATTTGCATTGGTAACACCCCCTAATACATTACCAATGCGATATTGGAAAATAAGGCCCAATGTTTGGATAAACTGTTTGTTGTCCTTTTTCTCGTAGCCACTTGCAAATTGCTAAGAGGTTTTTAGTCCCAATGTTGCAATCAGTTATGTGAGATTTCAGATGGACAAGTTCATCGCATAGAGCGGGTTCCAGATCATCTTTGAAAATCAAAAGCAGTTTTCTTCCCTCTTCTTCAAGTTCAGGAGAAGTCAGCGACCAGAATGTTGTAATAGCACCAAGTCTTTCGCCAAACCCTTTGGAAGCAACTGACCTTTTCTTAAGTTCTGCTTTAAGGTTGTCAACTATCATTAGAAATGTATTGATTTGGAAGTTGTCACGCCCGCTTAAACGAACTTCACTATCACGTGTCTCATCAGATTGAAGTTTCCTGAGAATCGAACGCTTTTCATCACGCTCATATACTTTCTTTTCAGAAATGTTGAGAGCTTTTCCCTCATATAAATCAAACTGTTCTCGCAGTTCTATCAAGAACTTTACTAGTGATTGGAAAACTTTGGCAACTTCCAGAACATCAATTTCCACATTTTGCACATACTTGGTGTAATCTGAGCAGCACCGTTCCCCAAAACTGTTCCATGAATGCTGTTTCAAGTCTTCGCAGCTTGATGAGCATACCTCTAGCTTCTGCTTGAGTTCCAGATTTTTGGGTTTCGTCACTTTCAAGGTATTTCAGAGCATCTATGATGGCAAAACAATGTTCTTTCAGTGCTCTACAGGCATCATATCTTGCCGACCATCTTGTAGAGGAGAGGCTTTTTGCAGTGAGGGTGCTATTTTTCTTCAATGCTTCCCATCTTGCTGGAGATGTAGAAAAGTAATTATAAAGCTCTTGAAGCAAATTGAAAAATGATGTGGCTTCAGTGCAATGATCAACAGTATGCGTACCCACTAAATTTTGTGAGTGTCCTGCACAGGGTATGAAGGTTGCAAGAGTACAAACTTCAAGTATTCTAGCCTGAAGACCTGAATAAACACCAGCCATATTAGCTGCATTGTCGTATAATTGTCCACAAAATTTCAAAATATCAAGGAGGAGAGCTTTTAGAGTCTTTGTTACAGCTTCAAACATTTCATAGGCTTCGTGACCAACCTTAGGTAAAAACTTGATGAATCTTTCAACAGGTTCCCCATTTTCCTTAACATAACGCAAGATAAATGACAGCTGATCCACATGTGAGATATCAGGAGTTGAATCCACAACAAGGGAATAGTACTTTGAGATTTTAGCTTCATCAGTAATATGGGTCAGTACATTCTTAGCTAAGAGCTCAATGAACTCATTACAAATAGTTGATGAGAGGTACGATGTCTGTCCACTACCTGGATTCCAAATCTCCTGATGTGATCAACCAAAAATGGATCAAATGCAAAAATTGTTTCCAGCATCATCACATAATTGCCATTATTATTCAAACCAAATATTTCATTTGAACCTCTAAATGGCAAACCACAAGAAGCTAGAGCTTTTATGACTACTACGACTCTGTGTAACACATTTTTCCAGTAGTCAATTTCTTGATCATACATTTTAGTTAGCTGCAGATCAATTCTTCCCAGTTTGGCTCCTCTTTGTTTTAAAGTAAAGATGCTATTTCTGTGACTAACAGAATTTTCGTGTTCCTTCAGTCTAGATGAAACGTTCTTCCAGTCATTAAATCCATTTCTTACAAAAGATGATTCAGTCTTTACATCAGAATGGAAGAGGCGACAAGGTCCACAGAAGACACTTCCTTTCTTTTCCGAGTAGATTAATGAACCTCGGTCCTGCGTATGACCGTTTACCAGTTTGCGGCTGAAGTAACTGCCATTAAATGACCATCTCCTGTTGCCATACTGCTTCATCAACTTTGATAAATCTGCATTTTTATTCTGATTCAGCCCATATTGTGATGTATAATCACATAATTCATTGTTGATAATCCAACTTGCTGGATTTGGGTCGTAAGAAAATTCTTGAGGCTGTTGGGTTGCAGAAGAAAGAGGCTGCAATGTTGAGGCCAGCAGAGGTTCAGCATGTAGAAGCTCCTCTTGATGTATATCTACATATTGTGCAGCTTCTGAAACTTCCTCATTGTTTTTATTGCATTCTTCCATTACAACTTCATTTTCTTGAGTATCTTCAATAAAATCTTGTTCTTGTGACTGAATTTCAGAATTTCCATGCTGTTGGGTTGCAGAAGAAAGAGGCTGCAATGTTGAGGCCAGCAGAGGTTATTATTATTATTATTATTTATTATTTATTATTTTTATATACCGACATTCATCTCAATTGAGATATCACACCGGTTTACATTCAGGTACTGTAGGTATTTCTCTATCCCCAGAGGGCTTACAATCTACAATCTACAAAATGTAGAAGCTCCTCTTGATGTATATCTACATATTTAATGCAATTTATCCCACGTTCTCTTACCCCTTTATTCCCTTGTTAACATGTTTTATCTGTTCCATGTAAAGCGCCATGCATGGCGTATATTTGCGTTACACTGTGAACCGATGTGATATCCTGGATGAATGTCGGTATATAAAAATTTTAAATAAATAAATAAATAAATAAATATTGTGCAGCTTCTGAAACTTCCTCATTGTTTTTATTGCATTCTTCCATTGCAACTTCATTTTCTTGAGTATCTTCAATAAAATCTTGTTCTTGTGACTGAATTTCAGAATTTCCATGCTGGAAAGTTGATGACATCCATTGTTTCAAGACTTCACTGCTTTTATTTTCATCCTGCTCTTTCAATTTTGCTGTCTTTCTGAATTCTGCCCCAGATGGTCGTTTTTTTGGCTGATTCATTTCCACTCCTGAAAAAATTGTCCTTGTGTAAAAAAGCCATCCATGCCAATTGTTTTTTTATTTTTCAATTATGATTATCCAGTAAATTCGGGGCCATGCGTAACCACATTTACAAAAAATGTTTAAAACTACCACATCTTGTCTTGACAAGATGATATGCAATAGATAGTTGTAGGAATTAAAAATTATGGAATAAACCATTTGAATGCTATGCGAAAATAAATTAAGACTATAAGTACTTATAGTCTTAATTATAATTATAATATATTATATATAAGTATATATACTATATTATATATACTTATATACTTATATATAATATATATATTTATTTATTTATTTAGCATTTTTATATACCGACGTTCTCGATACAAATATCAAATCAGGTCTTTTATTATATATAAGTATATATAATATACTTATCATTATAATACAATAATGATAAGTACTTATCATTATTGTATTATTCGGGATGTTTGGAACTACAGGTGGCATGCTGAACAAGTGATCAGCTGATATGAAAGAAGTAATCAAGATTTTAAATAATTATTTTAATAAATTAATTTTTATTAAAAAATAAACCACTTTAAACTACTTAAAACAACTTTAAAAAATACTTAAAAAACTACTTAAAAAAACTAATTAAAAAAATAAACCACTTTAAACTACTTAAAACTACTTAAAACCAGTTTAAAATGTAAAAATAATTAACCAAAATAGCCTAAATACAGAGGTCTGTGCGGGTCGTAATTTTACAGCCCAGCCTGCCTGAAAAAATTTTCGGCTTGACCCAACCAGACCCACAGGGGGCCTAAATGAAATATTTCTGCCCGCAGGCTGGCAAGATGTGCAGGTTAGTTGTGTTATCAACAAACAATATATGTTCGCTTACACATGTCTTCCGCATATCATTGAGCTTTAAATACATGGATAGGGTGGAACCTTTTCATTTATGAGTGCAAATTATCTGGGGTTCAGGAGGTACATGGACATTTCAGCTGGATGGAATCATCAAAATTTATCGGCCATGGAGTATGCTGCCATACGACGCAAAACGACTAAGTTGTTAATGAGTGACTGATTCGGTGAGCTCCATTTTGATCCATTTTAGCTGACTGGCTGCTGTTGGACGGCAGACACTCAAGAATGCTACTGATGGGCCCAGGACAGCGGAACGCGAAGACATCGGGCAGTCAGCATTGCTATTGTTTATTCCATGCTGAACATTTGATCTTGGATGCTGAAGGGCGCTACTGTTTGTGTCCAAGACCTAATGCTCAACATGAAACCAACGCACCCTAACAGATCGGGTGATGTCCTCGAATTCGGCCATCCTGGACCGAACAGTAGCGCCTTACAGCGTCCGGGAGAATATGTAATATCCTGTAACTATTCCCTGCCAGTTATTTGAAACATATTTAAACTTGCGACGAGTGAACCCAGAAGCAAAATAAAACAGACCAAAACTAGTAAAAAAAAATTCAGCCCGCGGAACCCGCATCACCCCTCAGAAGTTCTTCTGTCCGACCTGAGCCACGCTGAAATATTTTGAACCCCGCAGACATCTGCGTATATAACCCATACGAGATATGACAATTACTTCTTTGGTTAGTTCAAATTATTCTCCTAGATGGCGTATTCAATACAAAAAACAGCGAATAAAATTGACATAAAATGCAGAAGATTTACATCAATTCTCATCAGACATTATAGAATTTTATAGAAATGTTTTGCATTTTGTGTCAAACTTACTGTTGCACATGAAGTGAACCCTTGGCCTGGGGCAGGGTTGGTACGGCCCTCCGGTCAGAACCGGAGAGCGCCTGCCACCAGTAGGTGGAGTACAGGAGGAGATGGTCTCAGGTGGGCTTCGCAGGATCTTAGAAGAGACAGTTCAGAGGAGCGCCCACTACCACAAGGGTTTGCAGTTGTTGTCCAAGGAGGAAGGCCAGAGGTCACAGGAGGCCAGCAAGGAGAGTCCAAAAGTAAAGCAAGGGTCAGAACCATGAGATCAGTCCAGAATAGTTAGACAAGGCAAGTTCAGGTTCCAGAAGGCAATCAGCATAGTCAGGTCACAGACATAGGTCCGGGAAGGCGGCAGGCAAGGATAGTCAAAGAACAGGCAAAAGGTCAGTACTGAGAAGACAGTCTGGGGGTTCTACTTTGGAAGGAGAGACGAGGGAACCAAAGACATAGGAGACACCAAAGACACAAGTATGCTGGAACTGAAGGCACTTGGAACAGAAGACACCTGAGTGACAACCTGGTGAGGGATCGACCTGAGCGAGTGTTCTTCCAGACCTGGGTCCCAGCCACCGCGGAAGCGGAAGCTGGACGGAACGGTAGTCCTAGGGTGCGATCAACCAGGACATTGGAGCCGGAGCAAGCACTTGACAAGGAGCTGTAGAATGACCCAATTCCAAGGCGAAGGCTGAATGAGTCCAGAGCCATTTTGTAGTGCTAAGAAGGCAACTCCATGGGAGGAGCTTGCAGGAGGAGTCCAAGGGGACCGCACCTACACTGTCCCTTTATATCCAAGGTAAAGCCGCAGGCCCGCCCCTTAGGAGGGACTGTAACAGGGAGCAGGACCCTGGACAGCAGCGTTCCTGCTGCTGCCGAGCAGGAGGAGCTGAGAGAGGCCCATGGACAGGCCCCGACATCATCGGTGGAATCCAGCCGGGAAGAGGAGGTCTAGGGACGGTACGGCTGCAGGAGAGGTCCCGGCTTTGGTGGCCTCCGGGTCGTGAAGCAACCACAGACATCGGCGGCTTCCTGTCACCATAGGGAAGGCCCGGCATGGTCCTGCCGTGCCGGCAAGATGGTGGCCAGGCCACCAGGGCCCCTGGCATTGGCAGCTCCCGCCGCAGGAGCAGAAGAAGACAAGCTATGGCCCTTCCGGGCCAAGGAACAGCGGCACTGCTGGAGGTAAGAGGCGGCTCGTGGCACCAGCCATGGGCCGCATCACAACACTTACATTACACCACATTAAATGATGCTGCATAAACAAGCTATAAGTTGTATATGTTTCATGTTTTGTAATAAAAATCGCAGCCCCTTTATAATTTGGCGAACTCCCCGTCAACTTTTTCTGCTTATGGCTTTCATCCCTGAGTTAACATAACAGTATATAAAAGCAGTAACGATATATTTTACGTACTTATTATCAGTAGATATGTTATATAGAAGACAAGCAATATGAGCGTAATGAATCACTTGGAATCACTTTGTAATGCCAGATCTGGAATTTTCCTTTAACATGTGGTTTACACTGAGTGAGTGAGAGAGAAATAGAAAATGCTTTTTGCCTGTGACTGAGCAAGACAGTGCAAACTGTAGAGATGGGCAACGTAAATGTACCCCTCATTTAAAGTATATGGATGCAAATTTAAAAAACAGCCTTTTATATGTCCTTTTCAAAATAATACTGAAAAATTTGTAAATGTTTGATTGTTATTTCTGCTGTATATACGCCCCCCGACTGCTGTGCCCTAGGCCATGGCCTAGGTTGGCCTTATGAGAAATCCGACCCTATCTACCCAGCAAGTTTCCCAAGGTAGTAACTGCTGCTATGTGCAGGATATCCCCACATTTCTGTTAAGGGTAGTAACTGCCGCTCTGTGCAGGTTATCCCCAAGCTTTTTTATTTATTCCCATCCTCTAGCCTTTAGGGATAAACAGTGTTTATCCCATGCCCCTTTGAAATCCTTCACAGTTTTAGTCTTCACCACTTCCTCCGGAAGGGCATTCCAGGCAAACACTACCCTCTCAGTGAAGAAATATTTCCTGACATTGGTTCTAAGTCTTCCTCCCTGGAGTTTCAAATCATGACCCCTAGTTCTACTAAATTGTTTCCAAAGAAAAAGGTTTGTTGACGACCAAGGTTCATTAAAACCTTTCAAGTATCTGAAGGACTGTATTATATCACCCCTGCTCCTCCTCTCCTCCAAGGCATACATATTCAAGTTCTTCAACCTCTCCTCATAAGTCATTCGATGGGAGGCCATCCACCATTTGTGTTGCCCTTCTCTGGACTACCTCCATTCTGTTTCTGTTACACGTGCCATCCACGACAGACCCGCGGCACGACCCCCTCACCTCTCTGAAGAACTCCAGCTCCTGATTCCTCCTCTCTGGCACTGGCAGGCTGCCAGCTCTGTCCTTGGGCCTCCCCTAGTGCCTCCGGCTTGGCTGCTGTCCCTGGCATTACCAGTCCAGCCCCCATGTCCATTGCTTCACGTCGGGCCTCTCTGTGTGGCCCACGGAGAGATGCTGCTACTCAGCACCACGCCTCCCCTAGGCGCGTGCGCATCCTGAAGGCTTAAGGAGGGACTGCGGCAGGAACTTAGCCACTGCCCCAAATGATGACATCAGCGCAGCACTGCTACTTAAGCCTGATGTATTTTCCAAGTAAAAAGCAGACCTTTTTCCACCTCTTCAGAGGTTTGATTGTCCCATTGACCTCCTACTTGGGACTATGCCTCCCTGAGGGCATACGTATCCTCTGTCTCTCCCAGAGACAAAAGCCATGACAGAGTACATTCAAGAAAACCTTGCGAAGGGATTTATCCACCCCTCTACCTCTCTTGCTGGGGCAGGATTCTTTTTTGTGTCCAAGAAGGATAGATCTCTCAGGCCGTGTATTGACTACCACGGCCTGAATTCCATTTCCCATAAAGACAAGTACCCTCTGCCACTGATCTCGGAACTATTCGATCACCTGCATGGAGTATCCATATTTACCAAGTAGGACCTACATGGGGCATATAACTTGGTACAAATCCGCCCCAACGACATTTGGAAGACTGCATTTAACACCAGAGACGGGCATTATGAATACCTGGTGATGCCCTTCGGAATCTGTAACGTGCATAATAGTTTTCCAACGAATGATGAACAAAATTTTCAGAGATTTGCTGTATACCAAGGTTGTGGCATACTTGGATGACATTCTTGTCTTTTCTAAAGATCTGGCCACACTGCTCTGATGTCTGCACCGTCCTCCAGCACCTTCGTGAAAATCACTTATTTGCAAAGTTGGTTAAGTGTTTATTTGAGAAATCCAGTCTGCCTTTCCTCGGGTACATTATTTCCCAACGAGGATTCTCTATGGACCCTGCTAAGTTAAAAGGAATCTGAGACTGGCCGTGGGCCTTAAAGCTCTCTAGCAGTTCTTACGATTCTCAAACTATTACTGCCATTTTATTTCACACTATTCAATCTTGGCTACCCCTCTGACTGCATTGACTCACAAGGGCCAAGACACTCGAAATTGAACACTGGAAGCCATCACAGCCTTACGCCACCTCAAGGAAGCCTTCCAGGTGGGGTCTTGTCCCCATCACCCAGACCCAAATCGCCCCTTTCAAGTAGAAGCAGATGGCTCCACTATCGGGGCTGGGGTAGTTCTGAGCCAATGCACTGCTTCTGGATCCACAGTTCCATGTTCATTTTACTCTCGCAAGTTCTCGTCTGTGGAACAGAATTATAGTATCAGAGATCGCGAGTTACTTGTCATCAAACTAGCCCTTGAAGCGTGGCGCCCATGGTTAGAGGGCGCTCAACTCAAGTTCATCATGTTCACTGACCACAAGAACATGGAACATCTGAGAAAAAGCTCTGGGCAGATGCCCTATCCCGCTCTTTCGAGCCTGAACATACTCCAGAAGAACCCGGTCATATCATAGATTCAGCTTGCATTTGCCTATCCACTACTCACCCAGTCCCTACTGGGAAAACTTTTGTGCCCCGATGACTCAGAGTCCTCCGGTGGGCACATGATTCAAAGTTTGCTGGTCACCCAGGGTGAGCACGAACCTTGGCGCTGCTCCAGCGGTTCTTCTGGTGGTCCACTATGGTTTTTGATGCTAAAGCAAACTTCAAATCCTATAACACTTGTGCACAACAAAAACCCCTGGTCGGTCGACCCTAGGGTGTACTCCAACCACTTCCAGCTCCCGAGGAACTGTGGACCCACCTGTCTACAGATTTCATCGTGGACTTGCCTCCTTCCAAGGGCCATACCGTCATATGGGTAACCATAGATCGATTTTCAAAAATGGCCCATTTCGTCCCTCTACCAGCTTACCAGCTGATCCTATTTTTTCATCACATCTTTAGAATACATGGCCTACCCAAGGACATTGTCTCTGATAGAGGTCCACAATTCATTGCTAGATATTGGCACGCTCTTTGCCGAAAATTCAGCATTAACATCAGTCTAACAACTGCTTACCACCCTCAAGCCAACGGACAAGCTGAGCGAATGAATCACTCTTTAAAGACCTTTCTCTGCGCCTACATTAACGACCGCCAAGACAATTGGTCTGAACTTCTTCCTTGGGTGAAGTTTTCTCACAACTCCCACATCGCCACTGCTACAGGCACGTCACCATTCTCCATCATCTATGGGAAATAACCATGACCACCATTACCCATGCTAATACAAGTACCTTCTCCTGCGGCGCAGGCTACTGCGGATGCCCTTAAGGCTTTATGGGAACAGACGAACTTTCGCTTATGTCAAGCCGCTTCCCGAGCCAAGAGATTTGCTGACAGTCACCGACGCTTGGCCCCTGAATTCCTTCCTGGCCAGAAAGTCTGGTTGAGCACTCGGTATATCCAGCTCAAGATACCTTCTCAAAGATTTTCTCCAAGGTACATTGGACCAGTTACATACCAGCTTCGGCTGCTTCCTATGCTGGGAATATACAATACATTTCACGTATCTCTTCTAAAACCAGTGGTCTTGTCCTGGCCTTCCTGAAAGGCTCGTGAACCACCTCCATTGGTGGCTGAAACTGATACGACCTACAAAGTACATGAAGTCCTTGCATCCACCGTAGGGGCGGCCGGTGGGAATACCTCCTTTCTTGGGAGGGTTACGGTCCCGAAGAAAACTCGTGGGAACCAGCTTGAAACATCCTGGACAAAACCCTCCTCTTACACTTTCATCATGCCCATCCGGGCAAACCCCAACCTCCAAGAGGGGGGAATAAAGGGGGTTACTGTTACGTGTGCTGTCTGTGGCAGATCCACGGCACAACCTCCTCACCTCTCTGTAGTAACTCCAGCTCCTGGTTCCTCCTCTCTGGTGGCGGCGGGCCACCAGCTCTGTCCTTGGGCATCCCCTGGTGCCTCTGGTATGGCTGCTGTCCCTGGCATTCGCGGTCCAACCACCATGTCCATTGCTTCACATTGGGCCTCTCCACGTGGCTCGCAGAGAGACGCTGCTACTCGGTGCCGGGCCCCTCCCTAGGCGCGTGCATCCTCAGGTTTAAGTAGGGACCGTGGTGGGAACTTAGCTGCAGCCCCAGATGATGACATCAGCGCAGCACTGGTACTTAAGCTTGGGCTCTGCTCCCTAGCTTGCCTTTGCAACAGGTCTCCTTGCTGGTCGAGTACTCATTGCCTCCTTAGAGATTTGTCTCGTTCCTGTGTTGCTGTTCCTCATTTGATCCTGGTTCCTGTCTCCTTGTTCCTACGTTCCTGCCTTGCACCTTTCTACGGATTGCCTGCTTCACCTGACCACGCCATTGCCTCTCTCCAAGCCTGGACCTCTGCTTCACCTGACCACGCCATTGACTCTCTCCAAGCCTGGACCTCTGCCTTGCCTGACTACACTGTTGCCTTTCTCCAGAACCAGACCCCTGCATTGCCCTACTACGTTGTTACCTCTCTCCATACCCAGACCTCTGCATTGCCTGACTACGCTGTTGCCTCTCTCCAGACCCAGACCCCTGCATTGCCTATGTTGTGCCTCTCTCCAGAGCCAGACCTCTGCATTGCCTGACTATTCCTCTAGACTATCTCTGTGATCAGACCTCAGCCTTGCTTGCCACTGCTTCCAGATTTCCGCCAGTCTTGACTCAAGCCTGTTCCTCAATGCCTCTTCTGCTTACCTCCATGACTTGGTCAATTCATGCTTCGGCCTGCTCTTGCTCGGGTACCCCCTGTCTGCCTTCATTCCTTAGGCGCCCGAATTTCCAGGACACTACCTTGTCCAGTGTAAGACTGTACCATCTCTCTCCTGCTATCTCTGGGCTGAACTCGATCTTCTCATTGACTACATACAGAGGCCCACCTAAGTCCAGCAGGCCCCGGAACCCAAAGGCTCAACCCGTGGGGAACGAGGGCTGGTATTAGTGAAGCTCCAGCTGGCCTCTGTTCATCAGCCCTCTCCGCCTGCCGACGGTGGGGATCTATAGATCCCTACCTACGGGTTGTGTCAAACCCACCTCGGCCCAAGGGTCCACCTCTGGCACAACAGTCTCTGTCTCCTTTTAGATACAGTCTCTAGAACTGAACACAGCACTCCAGGTGAGGCATCACCAAGGACCTAAGAACATAAGAACATGCCATACTGGGTCAGACCAAGGGTCCATCAAGCCCAGCATCCTGTTTACAACAGTGGCCAATCCAGGCCATAAGAACCTGACAAGTACCCAAAAACTAAGTTTATTCCATCTTACCATTGCTAGTAATAGCAGTGGCTATTTTCTAAGTCAACTTAATTAATAGCAGGTAATGGACTTCTCCTCCAAGAACTTATCCAATCCTTTTTTAAACACAGCTGTACTAACTGCACTAACCACATCCTCTGGCAACAAATTCCAGAGTTTAATTGTGCGTTGAGTAAAAAAGAACTTTCTCCGATTAGTTTTAAATGTGCCACATGGAGTTCCCCCTAGTCTTTCTAATATCCGAAAGAGTAAATAACTGATTCACATCTACTCGTTCTAGACCTCTCATGATTTTAAACACCTCTATCATATCCCCCCTCAGCCGTCTCTTCTCCAAGCTGAAAAGTCCTAACCTCTTTAGTCTTTCCTCATAGGGGAGCTGTTCTATTCCCCTTATCATTTTGGTAGCCCTTCTCTGTACTTTCTCCATCGCAATTATATCTTTTTTTAGATGCGGCAACCAGAATTGTACACAGTATTCAAGGTGCGGTCTCACCATGGAGCGATACAGAGGCATTATGACATTTTCTGTTTTATTCACCATTCCCTTTCTAATAATTCCCAACATACTGTTTGCTTTTTTGACTGCCACAGCACACTGAACCGACAATTTCAATGAGTTATCCACTATGACGCCTAGATCTCTTTCTTGGGTTGTAGCACCTAATATGGAACCTAACATTGTGTAACTATAGCATGGGTTATTTTTCTCTATATGCATCACCTTGCACTTATCCACATTAAATTTCATCTGCCATTTTGATGCCCAATTTTCCAGTCTTACAAGGTCTTCCTGTAATTTATCACAATCTGCTTGTGATTTAGCTACTCTGAACAATTTTGTATCATATGCAAATTTGATTATCTCACTCGTCCTATTTCTTTCCAGATCATTTATAAATATATTGAAAAGTAAGGGTCCCAATACAGATCCTTGAGGCACTCCACTGCCCACTCCCTTCCACTGAGAAAATTGTCCATTTAATCCTACTTTCTGTTTCCTGTCTTTTAGCCAGTTTGCAATCCACGAAAGGACATCACCACCTATCCCATTACTTTTTACTTTTCCTAGAAGCCTCTCATGAGGAACTTTGTCAAACACCTTCTGAAAATCCAAGTATACTACATCTACCGGTTCACCTTTATCCACATGTTTATTAACTCCTTCAAAAATGTGAAGCAGATTTGTGAGGCAAGACTTGCCTTGAGTAAAGCCATGCTGACTTTGTTCCATTAAACCATGTCTTTCTATATGTTCTGTGATTTTGATGTTTAGAATACTTTCCACTATTTTTCCTGGCACTGAAGTCAGGCTAACCGGTCTGTAGTTTCCCGGAGCACCCCTGGAGCCCTTTTTAAATATTGGGTTTTACATTAGCTATCCTCCAGTCTTCAGGTACAATGGATGATTTTAATGATAAGTTACAAATTTGTACTAATAGGTCTGAAATTTCATTTTTTAGTTCCTTCAGAACTCTGGGGTGTGTACCATCCGGTCCAGTCTAACTTCAGTTAGTCAGCCAGAGTGACTCACTGCTTTCTTGATTAACAAATGTTGGTACCTATTCAAACCAAATCACACTACCTCAACACCTTTCCAAGATGAGTAACTGAGCTGAACTTTTCAACCTTTTTACTTAGGTATACACTGCTCCTAGCTTACTTCTAGCTTCTGGCTACTTTTTTTTTTTTTGGGGGGGGGTTGTGTTTTGTTTTTTTTTAAACAAACACTCAGTTCTGCTTACTAGCTGCCTTACAGACTTTTAAAAATAAATACACTACCTACTGCTTACTAGCTGCCTTATTGACTGACTATTTAAAAAATACAAACAGTCTAACTTGTTTATTCACTGCCTTACTGATATTAAAAGCACAAACACACAAATACACTAAATAATATTCCCAAATAGTTAACTTTGCCCCAATACTTTTAAAAAAGACAATGTCCCAAACAAAAAACGTACCTGTACATTTCTTACTAGACAGCTCTCCCCTTTGTGCACCCCTTCGTGCAAACCTTTGTGTATATATAAAAATTTATTTTTATGTTTCCTTTGTTAACTAAGCTGTTTCATTGTATTCAACTAAGGAATTTTTTCCTGCTTTTTCTGTTTCACTGTAAACCGACATGATTTGCATTTAATGCAAGAATGTCGGTATATAAAAGTTAAAAATAAATAAATAAATATTCAATTCTCTATGCAGCCTAACATTCTTCTGGCTTTGGCTATTGCTGTGTCACTGCCTCGTCGACTTCAGGTCTTTAAATACTATCACCCCAAGGTCTCTCTCCTGCTCCGTGCACATCAGCCCGTCATTCCCCAATGCATACAGTAGGAGGAAAGGGGAAAAGGTAGGAAGGTTAGATAGGGTTATAGGGAAGTTCCCTCCCAGTCTGCTCATTATTTGGAGTGGAATGGGAGGGAACTGGGGAAGCCCTGCTTGCGTCACCGCACATTACTTTTCAAAATTCACCCCCCCCCCCCCCATGAGTGTGCGAGTCCCACCCGCACATGTGTGCATGGATATCTTATTTTACAACATGTGTGCGGTGACACACGCATGTTATAAAATTGTCATGTCCATGTGCACGTGCTGAGAACTTCACGCACATAGACGCACGTGCGTGGGTCTGAAAATCGACCCCTGTACCTATTTGAAGACATCTGCACATTTATACTAGGGTTGCCAACTGGCTCTAGATTTTCAGGATGAGCTGATCCAAATCAGATAATTTATTTTCACTACATTTCATGTAGCTTTTCCTATCATTTTTGGGGGAGGTTTAAAAAACATACAAACTTAAAAGAAAAAACCCTACAACCTGTCCCAACCCTTCCCATTTATTAAAAAACTAAGCCCCCCCCCCTCCCATCAATGGATCCTCCACCCACCCTCCCAGCCCCAGGACTCGTGGCCTAGCAGGGAACCTGGAAGTGATCTCCTGCTCCTGAGCCTGTGGTTGCCCTAGTTCAAAATGGCACCAGCTGCCCTTTGCCTTTAACTTGTGACAGGAGCTACCCAATGGTACTGGAAGCCCCTGTCACAAGTTAAGGGCAAAGGGAGACTGGAACCATTTTGAACGAGGGCAGCCACCAGCTCGGAAGCAGGAGGCTACTTCTGGGCCCTCCGCCAGGCCATAGATGTTTGTGGTGAGTCCTGTGTGTGTGTGTGTGGGGGGGGGGGGGGGGGGGGGGCGTCCGCTGGTGGGGGGAGCTGTTTTTGAATGAATGATTTTTGTTGGTTTTTTTTAATGAAACTGTGCAACAAATTTTAAAAATCTGATCCATGGATGGACCCATAATGGCCCACAGTGGAACAAAAACGAAAGCACAACAAATGTTTTGAAGGCTCCCACCCGTAGAAAAAAACAGGACGGGATCAACCTGTTTTAAAAACTGGAACCAGCTGGCAATTCTAATTTTTAGTTAAGGACTGAAAAAGAAACCTAAATGGTTTTTATATTCTGTGCGGGCTGCAAACCCTTTTATAAATAGATCTTCAATTTTTTCTGTTAACTAAATAATTAGAAATGAAACTATTTTATGAAAACTTTCTGCATAGAAGCTAGTGATGGTACCAAAATATTGCAATTATTTTTATCTGCTCTGCTAAGTTCACTTTTAAAATGCATACAACACATGATTAACAATTTAATATTGAAATTCAGAAGTTAGTTTTGGCCTGACATTCTTATGTATCTCAACATTAGCACTAAAACTGTTACTCTGTTTTAACTTATGGTTTACAGGTCTACAGTATATCCTGCGTTTTTATGACAAAGGTAGCAAGTTTGATGCACAGCAGAGTTGCTAATTATTTTGTTTCTGTTTCAAAAGGGGGAAAAAAAATCCTTGGCTGGTAATTGGAATATGGTTGAAAATAATGTGCATTTCTTCTAAAAGAGCTTCACATGATCATAGGGTAAAGATTACCCTTTTTTATATACAGGGACTGTTAGTCTCTGATGACTACATGTGCGCTGATTTCTTAGAATCAAAGGTAAATCCAAAGAAATTGGCATGTACAAGAAAAAGACAGCCAGCTAGGCCATAGAATCCTACCCATGTGATAAGCAAGAAGCAACTGTGAACCTCCCAAAACAGCTTCCCTGAAAAGGCTGCCAAAGAGCCAGATGCTGCTGCTGGAAGAATATCTGCCATAGCTGGACATCTGGGTTCAGCACTTTCAGCTTAAATAAGAGGTGGGGAAGGAGGGGGGAATAGAGTGGTAGATAGCACCCTACCACTCGCTATATTTGTTTACTATACATAGATGCATACAAAATAAGATAAGGATAGGTGCTTACAAACAGATGCTTAATAGAGCTCATCAAATATACTTGTTATGAAAACGTCTAAAAACTGGCATTTTGAGAAAGCCTCACTTTACAAGACAGAAAAATGTTTAAAAGATATTCAGTTTCTTGCTTAAATACCCTTGACTTTTACATTAATGATAGTTAACTTTGTTTTTGTGTGTCACTTATATCCTGCGAAGATAACATTCGAACAGCAGCATACACTCACAGACATGGCTACAAGCAGTTCTAAGCTGGTATTTTATAACCTGCACATATGTTATACACACTTTTTATACAATACACAAGCGTATGTAGGCTTAAGTGCGATTACATTCAGTGCATTGAAGGAGTGTATATCAATAGGGATGTGCATTCGTTTGCAACAAAATAGGAAATAAAGACATTTCCTATTTCGTTGTATTTCGGGGGGGTGGGGGGTTAACAAAACGAAAGGAAAACCCACAAAATTTCATGTGGTTTTTCTAGCGTTTTTTTTTTTTTTTTGGGGGGGGGGGGAGAAAGGGCACATTTAAAAAAAAACAAACCCCAAACCCACCCTAACCCTTCAAATATAATTAATTACAAACCCCCACCATCCCGACCCCCCAAGACTTGCCCGACCCCCCCACAAGACTTGCCAAAAGTCCCTGGTGGTCCAGCAGGGGTCCCGGGAGCGATCTCCCCCTCTCAGGCCGTCGACTGCCAGTAATCAAACTTGTGCCAGTAGCCCTTTGCCCTTACCATGTGACAGGGCCTACCGGTGCCATTGGTCGGCCCCTGTCACATGGTAGGAGCAGTGGATGGGTACTGGCAGCCGACGGCCTGAGAGGGAGAGATTGCTCCCAGGACCCCTGCTGGACCACCAGGGACTTTTGGGGGGTCGGGAGGGTGGGGGGTTTATAGTTAAATAATTTGAAGGGTTGGGGTTTTTTTGTTTTTTTGGGGTTTTTCCCGAAATAGAAACGAAAAAAGTTTTCAGGTTTGGGGAGTAGACCGAAATGGCCCACCCTGGACCCGAGAATGAAACACCAACGAAAAAAAAAATGTGTGCACATCCCTAATATCAATGCATTTAACGCCATACTTTTCCTACCTTTTTTTAAAAATGTATGCATTTATATTTTATGTGGAAAATAAAGTAGGGCTTACTCCCGTAAATTTGAATTTACACATGTAAGTTAGTAATGCATTTTAAAACATGCGCATGTCAATGAAATTTCCAGTTTTACCACTTAGTCCACAAGTTCGCCCAGTCCTTCTCCAGGTAATTGAGACCATCCTGCTTCTTCGGCCTGAACTCCCTCCAGCTCACCCAGATCTCCTACCCAGTCAGTATTAGACATTAAATATGTTTAATATCACTTAGGCCAAATAATTAGCAGATGTAAAATTCTGCGAGTAAGCTGGAAAATCTACATGCATGTCTTTGAAAATAACAACTTACAGTATGCATATAAATGTTGGCCCTCCTCAGAATGTCACTAGATTGCCCCTGTTTTTCACACCTGTATGTGCGCATGAAAGTGAAAATCTGTGCATATTTTTTACTTTTACAAAATATGGAATATGTGTGTAGAGGCTACATGTGGGCATATATGCAAATTTTTACCTGTGGAAAGTTTTAAAATTCACCCCACTATAAGACGGATTTTAAAAACCTTGCACGCGCCAAAACCGGGAGATACGCGCACAAGTCGTGCTATCATGCACCAAGTGGAATTTAAAAGGTACCCACATATGCACATATCTCCTGCTTCACACAAATGAAAAGATTTCAAAAAAAGGGGGGGGCATGGATGTGGGCTTGATGGGGTAGGGGCATGTCAGAGGAAGGTCAGGAGATGTGAGCGTAAATACTTATATGCACATGTATGCATCGGGTCCCCTGCCACATAACTTTACTACTGCTATGGATGGCATGTAAATAATAAAAAAAAATCTAGGCTAATCAGCAGGGTTTTACGGGTTGGTGTTAACAGGGGGAATGGGAGACTATTAAACTAGGGGGGGTTTGTAAGTCCTATCCCTTAATTGGGAGAACTGGGAAAACTAGCTATGGTGTCGGCGTGTGTCCCTTATAAAATTCCCCTACTTCCACAGTAGATACGGCATTTGCGCACACCCATTTTAAATTGTGCATAGAAGTGCACACATTCGGGCTATTTTATAACATGCGCGCATATACACATGTATGTTATAAAATGAATGCATCTCTGGACGTGAGCAAATGCATCTCTGGACGTGAGTAAATGCACGCTCATGTCTACGTTTTTACAGAAAAATCCCACATTCTGAGAAATAATTCTGTTTGGTTTTGTGATTACTAAAATCTTATATTAACAGTATCTCTCTGTGGGTTGACTTTAAGAACAGTTTGATATACTGACACCACTGATTTATAGTTTCTTAAGACATCCAAACTGGCTTTAGTTTTCTGAGAATGGCAGCCTTAGGGAAAATGCCCTTGTGATCTGTCCAAAATAATTCTTCAGAGAAGAATTTAAAAAAGTATGTTGGCTATGATTTTTAAAGTAGTTCATGTAATAGAAATTCAACTTAATGCTCATGCATTAATTAGTAGTTGCATAGTGCTGTGTGGCTTCCCATCCCAGTGGACTGAGAGCAGAGTTCTGCATAGTCACAACTCTATATGCTTTCAGTAGCAAGGAAGGAAATATTAGGTTAGCCTGGATTATTGAACCTTGAAGCATGGAGGGTTATTTCTTAGTGGTTACCTTCAGCCAAAGAGCTCCCAAGGATATCTGAGCTTTTTTTTTATGAACCTTCCCATGGTTTAGTTTGAGGTTCACACAGGTGATGGAATAATAAAGCCTTGTTGCATTCAATCTTAGAAGTGCATTTAACTGATTTCATTTTCTTAAAAAAAAAGTATAAATGAAGAGGTTAATTTTCATGTCATTTCTACAGGCAAAATGGACTAAAAATGTGTCCACCCTATATGTGGTTAAAAGTGTGCATGTAGGGAGAGGAGTTGCCAGAGGCGAGATTTGGGCAGGGATTGAAACTCTGTGAATGCTATTGAATTTTCAAACGTTGGCACTTCATTTTTGTCAGTAAAATACTCATTCAAAATAGTAACTGTAAATATGTATGGGCACTTTTCTTGAGTCAATTGTTAAAGTGAAATATATGCATAGTTTTACTTTGAAAATTAGAAGCAAATTTTAAAAGCCAGGTATGTGCCAAAATCGAGAGATGTGTTTCATGTAGCACATGCATACATCCACCCAATTAAAACCACGCACATGCGTGCACAAGTTCCAATGCATGAATATTTCACATCGTACAAAAAAGAGGTGGAATGTGGGCATGGTGTGGGCGGAGCGTGGGCATTCTGGGGCGTGGCCAAGAGATGTGTACGCAAGTAACTTTACTTCTGCTATGGAGGAGGTATACGTTTTAATAACACTGTTTCCAGGTACCTGTGAGGTATTTAAGGGGTCTAGGATAATTATGGGGAGTGCAGGCTAAAGAACCAGAGGGGTTTGGAGGACCTAGCTATATTCTGGGCGAACTGGTGGACAAACTGGTGAAACTGGTCAGGATATGGACATGCACCTGTTATAAAATTCCCTCACATGACTCAAACCCGACATGCTGCTGGGTGTGCACAGCTTATAATCAGGTCACATATGCACGCCTAGGCTATTTGCTAACATGAGCACGTACGTGCCAGCATGTTATAAAATTGCTGTGTCTCTGGGCGTCCACCTGCATGCCCATTTTAAAGTTTCCATCCCTGTGTGCAGTCCTTATGTAAAAAGTGCCCACAGACTTTACAGATATGCAACCAGGTTGAAAATTGCCCCCTTTGAAGGCAACACACAAACAGCATTTTAACCTCAACATTAGGCTATTTGAAAATTGCCCATTCTCAATTCCAGTAAAGTTAAAATGCACACAATTTTAGCTGCATTTTCTGGACTCATGACAAGGGTGTGTTTAGGTCAGGGGAGGAAACAAGTAGATGACATTTTCAAATCTATGCACATTATCTCTCAAGGGAAGATATGTAGTACATGTATAAAAAAGAGGTCTAAATCTGAATGCATACTTTTCCCTGGGCTAATAATCAAAGGAAAATTATATGCTTAGTTTTGCTTTGATTACTGGTGCAAATCCTGCATGCAGAAAGAATTGTGGGTTTGTACTAATGTAGGTAGTTTATTGTTCCCATTTTGAGAAAGTCATGACATTAAACATTTGATAAGCTTAATCAGGTTTTGCCTTAGATTTTCAGATAAAATTTATAAGCACCATCTTCTCAGTGTTCCTTTGATATGTATTGGAATACCAGCACAATGTATAGCACATGGATGCTTCAGAAATCATCCAATAGTTCTTTATTGCCCCTCTGATAATCTCCCTCATCAGGAAGATGATAGCTTTATTAACTTCTTTAACTTTAGGACAGGTCTATGGGGTGAACAAAGATAGCTGGATAACTTTTCTGGCTAACTCTGAATATTGGAGTTAGCTGGATATCTTAACCATCTAACTCAGCTCCTCCCTTATTACGCTCATTTTCCTCCCAATACTTAGCCAGATAAATACTTAGCCAGATAAGTATTTATCCAGCTAAGTGGTGGATGCTGACTGAGCCAAATACTTAAAATATGCCACTTAGCTGGATAAGTCAGAATTTATCCAGCTACGTGGCACTAAATATTGGCCTCATAAGAGGCACATGTTTTGCACAGTTATTGTTAAGTGTTTGAGATGATTTTCTTTATGACTTTTACCATAGATAAAAAGTATTTTTACAATGAAATTGTTTTATTATAATTATGGTTTGTTCTTTCGTGTCTGCAGCCAATATGTTTTTAATAATTTTGGAAATGAACAAAACAAAAATTAATAAATCAGTTTTCACAGAAAACTAGAAAAAGTATTGTTTCTTCCTTTTAATTCAGAATTTTCTAACAGTAACCCTAAGAGAAGGGGAATGGGAGATCTTGGACTCTCCTGGATGGGAGCCAGGAGAGAGTAGAAATGCTTGGCCCTATGGATCCAAGCTAAGGGGAGAAGTATGTGAGGCAGAACCCCTAGTGTTCCCCTATTTTCCTGTGCAGGACCAGGCTAGATGCCTGGTCCACCTTAAATGCCTTAAAGAGAGTATGCTCTATGGACAGGATCCTGCAGGGCAGGTGGGGATCAGAGGGCATCGCTAGAGACTGGTGAATGGGATCCAGGTAGGGGTAAACAGACCAGGCCAAATCTCTGAGAGGAAGGCAGCTCCTGTATACAACACTGTCCAAACACTGAGCTGAGATGAAGCGCCACACTGTAAGTAAAGAGTGTATACTGTCTGAGGAGAAGACAGTCTATGGTGTGATGGTATAATAAAGAGAAACTGTTTAAAGAAGGCTGGAACCAGACTAGTTTGTGTCCAGGCCTGTGGGAATCACCACTAATTCCCACATAGCCATAGACTTATAGAGATCCTCTTACCAACTTGTCTGCGTGGACATGTGTACCCGGATACGGGCTACCTGACCATTCAGTTGCACATTATGCATAAATATGCCATTAAAACTGGAATCGTTTTTTCAATGCAGCTATCAGCTCGATCATCCTTCAAACTTCAAAAAAGGCCTAGGAAAACACTGCACAGAACAAATTGGTGTCATATCCTGACTTGCACAGCTCATGTAGTTCGTACCACAGATGAATGAGCAACTCATGAGTTATTGGGCACCTGAGATCCCTCACTGGCCCTAACTTTCTCGCCCAACCCGTTAACATCTTTTTGACCCTGAAACTTCTTGTGGGATCACCTACAATCCAAGGCCTTTAAAATGAAAGCAAAACCTCACAACCAATTGACTGCCAACCCCTCATTAAACCAGTGTCCCTCACCCAAGCAACATATTTGCTGGTAAATTTATCTGGGTCTGGACCCAAGATCTATCCCAATCCTCTCAACAGTCTTTCAACTCTGCCAAAACCTCTGCAGTACATGGACCAAGTGATCAGGCCCTCATATTTCCCTGTGCTAAGTGTCCCACAGTGACTGGGTCAATCAGATTGAGAGAACAGTACCCCCAACCTGTCCAGACATACACAACCTCCCTCCCCCCCCATTCCCTTCCCTCATGATCCTGCCCAAGGATACCTCTGCGTCAATTTTTTGCAGAACAACCTCTGCAGGACGCACTACTGAAGAAGTCTTGCCAAAAGCGTTATTGCTGATTTCACCCTGGAAGGGAATTAAAAACCCATTCTGAAAATCCTCAGCTATTTTCAAAGCAGCGCTGCACCTGGGGTGAAGTAAGAGCCATGGGTCCATAGAGGTGTGTCAGAGATGGGGCTTTAAGGAAAGTGATAGAATCATTTTGGTTTACCAAAACTCTCCATTGCGCCCTTCCTAACACATCTGGTTGCTGGGTGCGATGCAAAACATATGGAACACACATGCCTAAACTTACAGTCCCCCAAATCTCCCCCTTTCTGGACTCATTCTGAAGGGCAAACTCCCCAAAGAGTCTCCTCTTTCTAATCTCCCCTCGCTTGAGTTGATTCTTCCCCCCAGCCTTCAGCAACCTGGGTCACACAAAGTCCCTGCTCCTGTTGCAGGAATTTTCATGACTGCTTCAAGTCAGGTGTAAACAAATGCAGCAGAAATGAGTGAGGAAAGTATTTGTTTAGGATGGGCTCCAGAGGCAGTATATGGCCCTATTTGGGTCTGCTGAGTTGACTACAGAAGGGAAGTATAAAGTAAAATAGTAATAATGGCAGAAAAAGACCAAATGGTTCATCTAGCCTGCCCAGCAAGTTTCTTATTGTAGTAACTGCCGCTCCATGCAGGTTACCCGCATGTTTCTGTTAAAGGTAGTAACTTCTGCTCCATGCAGATTACCCCCCATGTCTTATGTTAAGGGTAGCAATATTTGCAATCAAAGCAAAGCAATTGTCAACCCCATAACAAAATTACTGCTAGCAACATTTTAATAGGGTGAGCAGCCTTCTAAATAATTCAGACAATGCTGCTTGAAGGTGCTTTAATTTTGGACTTGGACATAGAAACAGTCCTGTGCTTTATTCCTAATGTCTGCATATCAATAATATTTCATTTTTATGTACAAGAGAAAATAAAAAATAAATATATGAAGTTTGAGGAGTACCAATTAAAATCAGGAAAAATTCAGCAATATTTATTTATTTATTTATTTAGCAGTTTTTTATACCGACCTTCATAGTAGATAACCATATCGGATCGGTTTACATTTTAACAAAGGGTAAAACTGAGGTAACAATTCTGGTAAATAATAGATAACAAAGGAAAAGGAATAAGTCAAAGTTACAATCAACAAGGTATGGAAAACTTGGAGGCTTAAAGACAATCTGGAAGGAAGATAGAGGCAGGTAGAATAAATATAATTTATATTTATATAGTTAATATATATTAACTGATAATGCCTAGAATATGTTTCCTTCAGGTATAGGCTCATATGAAACATTCTTTAATGGTGGTAATGATGAGCAACTAAAACAAATATCTGTGATAAAGAAGGATGTGGTAGATCAGATTGACAAACTAAAGAGTAAGAGATCTCCGGGACCTGATGCCATCCATCCCAAAGTTCTAAAGGAACTAAACCATGAAATAGTTAATCCATTACTAGTACTCATTTAACATCCATGAGTCCCGAAGACTAGAAGATGGCCAATTTTTAAAAAGATCTGGGGTGATCCAGGAAACTATAGACCTGTGAGTGTGACCTTGGTAGAGGCCATTCTTAAAACAAAATCACTTCACATATAAATAAACATAGCTTAAGGGAGGAGAGTCAACATGTTTTTAGCAAGGGGAAATCTTGTCTTACCAATCTTTTAGTATTTTTGAAAGAATAAATAAACATGTAGATAAAGATGAGCCAGTTGATATAGTGTAGTTGGATTTTCAAAAGGAATTTGATAAAGTCCTCCATGAGAGACTTCTCAGGAAAGTACAATTGATTTTATTTATTTATTTACAAAAACTTAATATTCCAAAATAATTATTCATGGCGGATTACAACATCAAAATTAAAGCAAATATAATTTAAAACATTCTAAACTTCAAAACATATCACACACGTCAGGATCAAAACAGTACAATATAAATGGCATAAAAATTAAGCAATCCAGCAAAAAACATTATTTAAAAGCTTCCTTGAACAAATAAGTGTCATGTGGGAGGAGGAAATGTTCTATTGTGGATTGTAAAAAGCTGGAAACAAAGGGTAAGTCTAAATGGACAGTTTTCCAAATGGAGAAAAGTCATTAGTGGTATACCACAGAGATCAGTTACAAGGTTATTTTTTAAGTATATTCTTATAACTGTATTCCACTTGCAAAGAAATACCCTCGGCTTGGTTAAATTTACCTCACCAGCATGGCCAAGACAAATTTCACAAATACTTTGATAATGACTAATGAGATCATTATCAAGGTATTTGCATATTTAATATCATTGGCCAAATTATAAGTAAACATGTTCATGTTATTTTTAACAGAGTCATGTTCAGAGTAAGAATGCCACATTTGCACATTTGAATTACTTAATGCACACATTAGGGGACTAGTTTTCAAACTGTATTTTACCTGTGGACTTTGCATCACATTTCAGTGAAAAAGTATGTGCATACTTTTCTGTTTAAAACTGACATGGATATAAAGTTACCCTGGAACTTTGCACCTGTTTTTATACAATTAGAATTCTTTGGGTTTTTTTTTTTTTTATGGACAATAATGTGCACAGATTTGAAAAAACAACTTACGCATGATATTTTCTGATCCCACCCAAAAGACACGCTTGGGCTAAAGGTAGTTCATGTTGTGGTACACCACATGCAGTTTTAGACAGATTTAGGGCGGACATTTTTCAGCTAGCCAATTTGTGCAGCTTAATCACCATTTACCCACTTAAAAGGCTTTGACAGGTTTCCTCTAAATCCATTTTAATAAATATGTTAGCATAATGCCACTTATTAAACAGGTCCCCTATTGTGATATGTACAAAATGGGGATTGTAGTTATTTATTTATAGAGATTTACCTTTTCAATTGTAGCTCAAGGTGAGTTACAGTCGGGCAGACTGTCCTTAGATTGCTTACTATTTAAAGGACATCATTACTAAGGATAAAATTTCAAAAGCATTGCTCGTGCTAATAAGCCCATATATGCGAGCATGTGGGCCACATGTGGTGATGTGTATTTTAAAAACCAGAAGCTACACCTGTGTCTATGCATGTGTGAGTAACAAACAAGGGATGGGAAGAGCTGGGTGTTAGGTATGGGTGTTCTGGGGCGGGGGTCAACTCTTACATGTGCAACTCTGTATTTTAAAATTGGAGACTACAGCGGGCAGCAGCAGCTTGTTAGCTGCGTAACTTTACTGCTGCTTCTGATGAGGAGCAAGTCTTCAGAGCTCGTATTTTTGGGCTTCCACGATAGGGTGAGGGGTACGGGTCAACTGAGGGGCATGCAGGATGAAGAACCAGAGCGGTCTGGATAACCTCGAGATTGGTGGACTAATTGGAAAAACTGAGAATGTATTAAAATCTGCCTACATACGCACAAGTCCTATGGAAGAAACACAAAGAAGGTTTGCTCAAATAACTTCTTAAAATTAGGAACATACTCACGTGTTGTAGGCATATTCTAAATCATATACGTGCAAATGCGAGCATGATTTAAAATTCAAGCATATCTCTGCTCACTCACTGATTCACACGTGTATGGGAGTATGCAAGCTCATTTTAAAATTAGCCTATAAGGTTTTTTTTCCATTCTGTATCTATGAGAAAAAATGCTTAGTAAAAGACCTCCTAAGTTTATACCTGAGGCAATGGATGGTGAAATAACTTGCCAAAGTTACAAGAAGTGTCTTTGGAATTTGAATGCTAGATTCCCTGGTATTTTGCCTGCTGTTCTAACTACTAGGCTATTTCTCCTCTCACAGCCAAATGAACTGGCTTGTTTTCAGCATTAAAATATTTTTTAGAAATATCTGTACCTACTGTAATATAGAACATAGATTTTCCTTAATTCATGACATATATACAGTAAGTTTCATTTATGTCCTTACTACATGCCGGTGGACAATTGCTAATTTGCACAATTTGCACTAATTTACACAAGTTTGTAATTGCAGTAAGGAAATCTCAGTAAGGCAGACTAGTCAAGTTGACATTAAAGTAAATTGATATGGAAATTGAATTCCAGTAACTTATAGCACTTAAACATGATTCATTCTAGACAGCATAGGTACATGTTTGTGAGGACATTATAAGGATGTTTTCATTATTATTACTCATGCTGTACTGGTTTTGTGGGTAAAATGAGCGATGCCTCAAACTCAAGTCTCGCACTTTTTATGAATATCTTTTGAAATGTATTCTGCTACTAAGCAGTGCTATATGGATGCACTGACAGCATAAATCTTAATCTGCATTTGTAGCATGTCAGCTGCTACTATACAACTATCCATTTAAAGGTGAATTTTAAAAGCCCACCGAAATTTAAAAGCTGCCTAGATGTGTGTATGTATCTCTCACATCACACACATCTCACTTCAGTTCAAAAAGGGGCATGGTCTGGGTGGGGCGTGGCGAAGAAATGTGCGTGCAAATACTTATGCAGCCCGACATGCACCCAGTTCCACAGTAGCAAAACTTTACTTCTGCAATGGAGGAAGTGTAACTTAAAAAAAAAAAAAAGAAATTAGCCATTTCTACCAAGTTTAAAGAGTCTGGGGTAAATGGGGGAGTGCAGGCTATCAAACCAGCAGGGTTTGGAGGATCTAGATCTTAATTGGGTGAACTGGTGTACAAACTGGTGAAATTGGCAATGATGTGGATGTGATTCCAATATAAAATACCCTGACTTATATGGTAGAATTGGGATTTATGTGCCTAGAAGTGTGCCCACTTAAAAATGGGCGCACGTGTGTGCTCGGCCAGGTTATTTTATAATATATATGCATATGTAGGTGCGAGTTATAAAATGGCTGTGTATCTGGGCGCGTGCTGATTCACACATGGCAAAGTGCACCCACACTCCAGTTTGATAGTTACCGTCTTGGGGGGGGGGGGGGTTATTTATCAAATTGCTTTATGGCGTTAAAGCATGCGTTAAGGCCTTAACACATGCAAAAATGCCATAATGCACGCAAAAAGCACCATATGATGTGATGCTAATTTGGAAAAAGGGGAGGAGTTTGGGGCATGATTTCTGGCCAAGTGGGTTGGCTTCGCACTTTGGGACTTGGCTACTAAGTCCCTGAAGGTCTCATCAATGTACCTCTCTGTCTACCTTAGCTCTTCCAGGTCTGCCACTCTGGCCTCCAGAAATTGAGCTCTTTGTACTGGGTGCACACATACAATCTCTTAGCGGTGGATAAAAAATCATAGATGTGACACATGATGCAAAAGACTGGAAAGTCCCCCTCTTGCTTCTGGACTGCTGCCTTCATCTAATTTTGTTGAGTTCCTAGTTAAGTTTAGGTTGCTAAGGGAGTAGTAATTAGAGTAATTTAAATTTATATGTGTATTCACAAATTAATCTGCTAGTGACCAACAAGGGGATGATTAAACTCTCAATAAGAGCTGGTGCAATAGTATGATTTAGAAAAGAGCCTGATAAATTTTTACAGATTTTTCCTAAAAATCAAGGGTTGAGCTAGGGGTGGGTGGGAGGAAAAGACATACACTAGAATTAACTTCCTCTGGCTTGCTTTTTATCTCAGAAACACACAAACCCTAAATTATATATCCCACCTTTAAACCTCTCTCCAAACTTAGGCGCAGATGTGTGCGCATTCATTTGCCTGTAGGCATACATGTATGCATGTTCATTGGCCCACACACAGGGACATAGCCATTTTATAACATATGTGCATATATGCATGCATGTTATAAAATAGCCTCACTGAGTGCATATGTGCACAAAATTATAAGTGGACGCGTGCTTGTATGCACAAATCTCACTTCTACTACACAAGTGGGGGAATATTAAAAGCCACTTGCGCTGCCATCATTAGCCGTTTTCCCAGTTTATTCACATTTCATCCAGTTAAGGGATAGGTCTTCCAAACCCCTTATTTTAATAGTCTCCCTTCTCCCCTGTTAGCCCCCATCTTTAAAATACCATTGATCTGTCTAAACTTTTTTTTATTTACAGTTTGCACATTCTTCATAGCAGAAGTAAAGTTATGTGTCAGGGGACCCCAGCGCGTGTCTGTGCACATAAGTATTTATGCATAAATGTCAAGGTGAAAACCAGGAATGCCCACACCCTGCCTAGAGCACTCATATGGCCCAATACTTTTTTGGAACTTTTCATTTGTGTGTGTTGCAGTAAGTATGTACGTATACGGGCAGATTTTAAAATCCGCTCAGTGCATGCCAGCCTGACTTGTGTGCATATCTCCTGGTTTTGGTGCATGTCAGGCTTTTAAAATTCACCTTTGATTTTGTAATCAAAACACAATATATAAAAAGTCACACAACTTACTTTTTTAGGTGTGCAAACAGGATTTTCATTGTATCACGGTTTGATTTTGGTAACTTCTTTACTAGACATCTTATGGCCTGAATGCGAGTGTCATAGTCTTGGGTTTCTGAGGAAGAAAGATAGTTGTACAAAATTAGATTTAATTTTCAGTGAGATGATTGACATGCCACAGATATAACAGTTTCTACCTAAACTGAATGAAAATTGTAATAGTTGGATGTAGGCATCAGGGAATGCACTCTCTGAAGAGGAAGTACTCTTGTGAACATTAGAAAATGGTTTCCAAGAAAGTAAAATAATCATGTTTTCTTAAACAGATCTTTCTAATTGATTTGGAAGTGCTGCAAGAGCAATCAAGCTCGTATTTTGATAGCCCCAAATCACAACAAAAACTTACCAGAGCTTCCTAATATGGTCCATTGTCAGCTAGGCAGGATAAATAGATCCATACCATTCTAAATAAACAATAACTCAGGTAACCCACCACAGACAAGGGATAGTCGTAGACTTGTCCATGTCCCCCCAATAAAGAGCAACTCTTGAACCAGGAATATATAATATTCCATCCAAGACCATCTGGGATAGGTTTCTAAATAAGTCCAAACCAATGTTGGAGTTATGACTCACGTACATCTTAAACCTATCAATGCAAATATGCGGACCACTTCCTTTTTAATTGAGCAACAGAATATTTTTCTTCACAGAAAGGAAACATGAATGAAACAAACAAGTGCAGGTGGTGGAGGCAAAAACATTAGAAAATTAAAGAAATCATTGGATAAGCACAGAGGATCCTTATTGTCAAAGAAACAAAAGTAAAGGGAAAACCAAAGATCCAAAAATGAACTGGGGTCTATGGTATTATAAAAAGTGGTTAATTGGGCAGGACAGGTTGACCTTATGTTTCTTAACTGCCATCGTATTTTAAGTTTCTTTATTTGAGGACTACAGTACTGGACTCTATTACATAGAGGTTTACTTACTGTTTTCCTTGTTCATTTTTTATTGTAAGATAAGTGTACAACAGATCAACAGCCTACAGCACATTAATTTCCAGTCCTTTGATAGATTTTGTCAGTGGCTTATTAACATTATAACAGCAAGGTAATTACTTACCAGTCTAGCTCCTCTCCATATTGTCCAAAGGACTGAAAAGAAGCTGAGGCTACTTAGTGTTATGAAATGTGACCTCACTATTTAACCATGCTGGTAAACTTCAACTGGGCTTCCAATATGGAATTTTAACACTTTCCCAAGCTTCATATACACCTTCATTTCTTCTGTTGGCTCTGTTCAATTTCTTTCTAACAAACTTCCTCATTCTGTCATAGTCCCCCTTCTTGAAATTCAGGAAAACTGCTGCAGTTTGTCCTGGATGTTTACTCCAATATCTGTATCAAATTTGATCATTTTGTTATCACTGTTGCCCAGTAGTTTGACCACTATAGTCTTTTTGCACAAAGTCCTTCATTCCACTGAGGATCAGATCTGTGGTAGCATCTTGTCTTATGGGTTCTCGGACCAGCTCCAAGCAGCAGTCAATTATGGTATCTAGAAATCTCAACCACCTACTGGGGCTGTAATATGGTTGACATTTGTATTAAAATATCTCAGACCCATGGATATGAATTTAAAAAGCAATCACAAGGCTCAAAAATTTAAAAAGCAATCACAAGGCTCAAAAATTAAAAAGCACAACAAATCATTAGGCTTAGAATTTGAAGATCTCAGATTGTGTATCATGAATTTTGGATCAGTGCTTTCAGTATGAGTAATTAAATGTTTCTTGCTCATATATTAATTAAAAAAGGAGATATTCATTCACTTGGTAAATAAGTGCTATCACTACTATTCTGGCAAAATTTCACTGATAATTCCATGCCTCCCTCCTTTCCCCCAGAGTTCTAAAGCCAGTCAGCTAGATATCAAAACAAGTTTAATAGAAAGCCACAAAAGCCCAGCAGTTTTCAACTGTAATCAGTCCAGCTAGAATGCAGCATGGTGGACATTTTCTTGAAAAAGAATTATGTGTTTCTAGCTGCTGCTTATTAGTAGACCTGTACCTCTAATAATAAGGCAGTGATTATGATAGGAAGATATGGTCATTCCTTTTAATTTAATGATAATCTGCTATGAGGTAGTGGGAAAATAACTTCTTCCATAGACAAATTCCTGCCTTCTCATTGGACATGGATTTCTATCTGTGTCACAATAATCTCTATTAGTCATTTTGGAAGACATAAAACTAATAATGATGCTGTGAACTCAACTGCTGAAGGAATTATAGTATTCAAATACAATAGTGTTTCCTCTATAAATGGTAACAAAGACTGAGTACTTCAAAACCTTTAAGTGGACTATAGGTTAATTTTCATATATCCTTATTAGCAGCAAAAACATGTATGTTACACCAGTTTTCAAAGCACATTTATGTGATTAAGTCCACTTTGAATGTTTTCCCATCAAATGTGCCTGCACACAATTACATCTGTTATTATGTGTATGGAAATTATTCAGGAAAATGTATGCATGTACTTTTGAAAATTCAAAAGTGTGCATGTACATCCAAATCCTTCCCCAGCTCCACTCCTGGGAATTCCTCCACTTAGACTGGGTAAACTTACATGTGAGTAGGACATACACGTATACATTTACCTGCATGTTGAGTAGACAATATTTAAAAGACAATTTCTGTGGGTCAAATATTGTTTTATCCCCAGAAATGCATTGAAAATGACCCTGTATATGACTGTTTGGTTATGTTGTTATTTATTTAATTTTTACCTGTAAAACGAGTTACCTAAATTGCTCACTTGTTATGCAACTTTTTTTCTTGGATGAGCAGAACAAGATTCCACCACAAGTGGAGACTCCCATGCTGTGGGTTCCATGAAATTTTCATAGAAATGTGAAGGCAGAAAAAGACCATATGGTTTGTCTAGTTGGCTCATCCTCATCAACTAAGAACATAAGAAATTGCCATACTGGGTCAGACCAAGGATCCATCAAGCCCAGCATCATTTTTCCAACAGTAGCCAATCTAGGCTACAAGTACCTGGCAAGTACCCAAACACTAAGTAGATCCCATGCTACTGATACCAGTAATAGCAACTTAATTAATAGTGTTAATGGACTTCTCCATTAACTTATCCAAACATTTTTTAAACCCAGCTACATTAACTGCACTAACTACATCCTCTGGCATCAAATTCCAGAGCTTAATTGTGCATTGAGTGAAAAAGAATTGTCTCTGATTAGTTTTAAATGTGCTACTTGCTAACTTCATGGGGTGCCCCCTAGTCCTTCTATTATCCAAAAGAGTAATAACTGATTCACATTTACCCGTTCTAGACCTCTCATGATTTTAAAGACCTCTAATTCAGCTTTATAATCCCTACCACTCCCTCAAATATTCTCTGTGTTAATCCCATGCTTTCTTGAATTCAGATACTATTCTTGTCTCCACTACCTCCATGGGGAAGCTGTTCCCTGAATCCACTACCCTCTTTATAAAGAAATATTTCCTTTGATTGCTCCTGAGTTTATCCCATGACCTCTCATTCAAGAGCATTCTTTCCATTGAAAGAAGCCTGTCTGCAGTGCATGGAAACCATATCATATCTCCACTGCCTCACTTTTTCTCTAGGGGATACATGTTTAGATTTTTAAATCCATCCCCAAGTGCTTTAGAACAAAAATCACTGATCATTTTAGTAGTCACCCTCTGCACCTACTCCAACTGGTTTACATCCTTTTGAAGATGTAGGCTCCAGCACTGTACACAGTATTCCAAGTGAAGTCTCAGGGGCCATATAATTTGTTGACCATTCCTCTTCTTATGCAGCCAAGCATCTTTCTGGCTTTTGTCATCATCTTAGTGACTTTTTGATCACCTCATATCCTGCTTTTCTTGCTTAGAAGGATTTCACTCCTATACTGTACCTCTAGCTTGAGGTTTTTTCAGCCTAAGGGCCAGATTTTAAAAGCCCTACGCGCACCGGGCCTATTTTAAAAAGGCATGGAGATGTGTAAAGCCCCGGGACGTGTGTAAGTCCCGGGGCTTGCAAAAAGGGGCAGCACAGGGGCAGGGAAAGAGGCAAGAGGCCTCTTACATAGCAGCCATTGCTGCTGTGTCGGAGGATCGCGTGCTGGCAGGCTGCCTGCAAACGCAACCTGCGCCTGCCTCCAGGCAGGCGTAAAAGGTTAGATAATTTTTGGGGGTTAGAGTAGGGCTAGGGGGGGTAAAGGTTAGGGGAAGGGGTGGGGAGGTTAGAGTAGGGGGAAGGGAAGGGAAGTTTCCTTCCAGGCCGCTCTGATTTCAGAGCAGTCTGGAAGGGAATGGGGGAAGGCAGCGCGGCTTGGCGAGTGCAAGGTGCACAATTGTGCACCTCCTTGCGCGCGCTGACCCCTGATTTTATAACTTGTGCGCACCTGTGTGCGCAAGTTATAAAATCGGGCATACATCCTCAAGCTTCAATAGATCTTTCATCATGTTTTCCACACCTTCCTGGTGGTCTACCCTGTTATATATTTTGGTAGCATTGGCAAAAAGACAAATCTTTCCTGACATTCCTTCCACAATGCCATTCACAATAATGTTGAAAAGAACCAGTCCAGGGACTGATCTCTGTAGCATACTACAAGTAACAACCCCTTCCTTGGAGTGAATTTATTTATTTATTTATTTATTTATTTATTTATTTATTTATTGTTTTTGTTATACCGAGTTTCATGATAGGCATCAATGAATTCCATTTACCACTACCCTTTGTCACCTCCCACTCAATCAGTTTTTAACCCAGTCACTCTAGGGCCCATACCAAGGGTGCTCAACTTATTTATAAATTGCATATGCGGAACTATTTCAAAGACCTTACTAAAATCTTAATGCACCACATCTAACACTTCCCCCTGATCCAACTCTCTGGTCACATAATCAGTTAATTGATCCGATTAGTCTGACAAGACCTGCCTTTGGTAAAACCATTTAGCCTCAGATCTTGTAAGCCTCCAGTTTAGCAATTCCCTTAATTTGCTCATCACAGAGGTCAGACTAACTAGCCTGTAGGCCCCAGCCTCCTCCTTCCACTTTTGTGAATAGGAAACCCATCTGCCTATCTTCAATCTTCCAGAAGTACTCATGACTAAAGAAGCATTGAAAAGGTCTTTTTTTGTAGTTGTTGCAAACATACATCCTACAGGAAAAAAACTACCAAACAGAAAAAAGAAAAAAATCCCATGAAAAATGGATCCAAAACATTAGGTTTCTATTTACAAAACTTTGTTATAAGGAAAGTAAAAATGGAGCTACAATCTGTGGGGTAGATTTTAAAAGCCCTGCACACGCCGAGCCTATTTTGCATAGGCCCAGCAATGTGCGCAAGCCCTGGGACGTGCGTATGTCCCAGGGCTTGAAAAAAGGGGTGGGGTGTGGGCAGTCCGGGGTATGGAAGTGGCCAGAGGCCTACGTAGGGCCTCTAGGCTGGCGTGGGCAACCTACACCTGCCCGGAGGCAGGCGCAACTTGTATAACAAAGGTTAGGGGGTTAGGTAGGGTTGGGGGGGCGGGTTAGGGAGGGGAAGGGAGGGGAAGGTGGGGTGGCGGAGGGAACAGGGAAAGCCATCGGGGCTCCCCTAGGGCTCTGCGCATGCAAGGTGCACAAGTGTGCACCCCCCTTGCGCGCGCCGACCCCAGATTTTATAACATGTGCGCGGGGCGTAGATTTGTGCGCGCCGGGTTGCATGCACAAATCTACGCCCGCACGTAAGTATTAAAATCTGCCCCTGTATGTAACAGGTAGTTATTGACAATCATGACTAACTAATTAATTCATCTGTTCTTGTTGCTATAGCAATAGTCTTACATGAAAACCTAAGAATCCTAAAAATAATAATAAAAACACTGACCCAATTGTTCAGCTCAAAGTTCAAATTATATTTTAATTTAATTTTCAATTACCTAGTGGATTTCAGCTCAGAATTTGCTTATTTGTTTATTACATTTAAATTTTAAAGCTCTTGCTAGGCTTTGCATGGGAATGGACTGTGCAGATGTGGAATGTTACAGGAACAATTCTTTGGCTCTTGGAGTGTGCAGGGGCTTGTTTACACAGCTACTATGCAAAGGTTCCTCATTCTCATATCTCCAGGGCCTGGTCAATCAATACTGGACAGACTTTTAAGATCTTTCATGGTCTTTAACATCATTTTCATTACTTTCCTCGTTTCTTCTCTTCCTCTTTTCACAATTTCCAGCTATCCTTCATCTTCATCATTTTCATCTTCCTCTTCATCTCCTTTTCCATCCTGTCCAAAGTCTATGTCCTCTTCCTCTACACTAACATCATCTTGCTCCCCTTCCCCTATTACTTTGTCCTCATCTTCATCAAATTATCTTCTTATTCACACTCATCTTATTCTTCTTTATCATCCTCCCCTTCATTCACACCATTTCCATTTGCCTCTGCATCAGAATCATGGGTTTCTTAGTCTTCCTAGTCTTAGCTATCCAGGTATGTTAGCTGAGGGAGCAGCTTGAAGACTCTTTCTCTACAATCATTTACATGTGTCACCCTCACAATTAAACAGGTCCAAACTCTTCAAAGATTGTTACTTTTTCCAAAGTGCTTATATCTTTGATTTTGTTACCACTAAGGTTTAAATGTATGAGTTTGGGAGTTTTCCGGGTAATATGTCTAGGCTTCCAGAAATTTAGTTGCACTGAGCTCATTTGAGACAACTAAATTTGGGAAGTTTGGGGAAATTCGAGAAGTATATCAGCCCTGAGGTTCATATTCAGCCACTGAGTGGCTCAGGCAGTTAGCCAGATAAACTTATCTGGCTAACTAGCAGGGTATATTCAGTGACACTGCAGCACTGCTGAACATAGTTGGCTATCTTCAAGTTAGCCGGATAAGTAGGTCAGCCCTACAATGTGACCACAGTTAGCTGGTTAGGTTAATTTAACTGGCTATCTCCACTCCTCCCCGGAATGCCTATTTCCCACCCCAGGAACACCCCCATCTTATCTGGCTGTATTCTAGCCAGGTAACTATTTACCCAGCTAGAATTTAGCTAGATAATGACTAAATATAGACATTTAAGGCATTTAGATAGACAACTATTATGTTATCCATCTAAATGGCTATTTGAATATGAACCTCAATATGTTTATTAAGCTTTATATTATCAGAATAACATGCAACCCACATTTATCCCAAGGCTGGAGGGAGATATAAAAGAATTAATTAAATACACTTTTAAGAATTACTTGGCCAAAATGCTGTCTTAACAGGAAGCATTTTCCAGGCAATAATGAGCAGTGAAACTATGTATGGAAGACCAGATGGCAGCTTTGCATATTATCTATGGATGTAGAACAAAGATGCGCTAAAGAAGCTGCTAAAGCCCTGGCTTGATAGGCTTTTACCGTAGATTGAAGATATTGTCCTGATTGATTATAACAATAATAGATGCAATCAGAGATCCAAGTCAAAAGAGTCCTCTTTTTAACTGAATTTTGACTGGGTTGAAGGCAATGAATAGTTCTGCACACTTCCTGCAAGATTTTTTTTTCTTACCAAATAGAATAACAAAGGCCTTCTGCAGTCCAATGTGTGAAGAGCCTATTCACCCTTGTTGGTGTGTGGCCTTGGAAAAAATATTGGTAGAAAAACAGATTTATTTAAATGAAATTGAGAGTCAACTGCTTTTGATATAAAATTAGGATGGGTTTTCAAAACTATTTTGTTGTGGGAAATTAGTGTATAGGGAGAGCATGAGACTAAGGCTTGCATTTCACTCACTTTCCAGGCAGAGATAGCAAGAATTAAAAAGAAATCTTTCTAAGAAAGGAATTTAGTTTTGTTTTTGACAAGGGCTTGAATGGCATTTTCATAAGTTCAGTCACATCTATAGTTAGATCCCAAGATGCAAGAGGATCTTTAATTGGAGGCTTAAGATTGTTTATGCCTTTCATAAATCAGGTAACTGTGGGTCGTTTGTATGATTTTTATTTATAAGGACAAGGATGAGATTGGCTGGGAAATAGGAAGCCCTTCTAAATTTTCATAGTATGACACCAAAGAACGAACTAAGATGAACTCTGACAGAGTTAGTTTTTAAGTCTGAATCAAATAGACTTAGCCTGTATTGACATAAGAGAGTGCAGGACATTTAAAGGGGACCTGATGAAGATGTAAACACCAGATAGTGCACCTTTTCTATTTTAAATTGTAAAATCTAGTTGAAGAGAATTAATGAGAAGCTAAGAGAACTTTACTTACTTCAGAAGTGAGATACAGAGAAGACACTAGCTGACTTTCAGGGATAGGAATATGCATAATTTTACTAGATACTGAAAAGCAAGACAATGTAGCCATGGAAATCAAATTTGTCAAGGCCAATAAGAGGCTATTAAAATCATTTGCCCCTCCTTCTCCTTACATTTTGAATTGTCTTGGTTATGGAATTAGAGGAAACTTATATAGAAGACTGATTCCATGGAACTGAGAAAGCATCCACAGTCAGACTGTGTTCCCCTTGTATCCCTGACCTTTATATCTGAGCCTTGTTATTCAATAGTATCACAAAGAAATCTATTTGTGGAGTATCTAAAAGGTGAAAAATGTTGTTGTGCTTCCTGATTGTCCAAAAAACATTTGCTTAATTTTAATTGGTGACTTAATTTTCTCACTATTTGATTTTCTCTCCCAGAAGCTCACAGAAACATTTTTTTTGTTGAAATTGCCCATCTTAAAATCTTGCAGGCTTCCTGTCAAAGACTGGATGAGTTTTCAAAACTATTTTGCTGTGGGAAATTAGAGTATATGGAGAGCATGAGAAGTTGTCCCATACCATCTTCAAGTGCTAGACAACCTAAATTGCCTAGTTTCTCCTCTTTGGGCCTTTCTTCCTGGGCTTCTTCATTAGGCATGCATTTCTGCTGGCAATATGTTGATGGGAACATCACCTGCCAGATCTTCTAATTGATGTGTGCTTCATGTCATTCCAGCCATGGAAGACCTAAAGTGACAGGGAAATGTGGCACTATAATGAGATTAAAAACAAGTTTCCTGGTGGCTGGGTATGTATCATAGTTACAACAAGAGGTTCAGTCTCAGTGGTTACAGGCCGTGACAATACCATGATGCTTAATAGGGATGTGAATCGTTTTAGGACGATTAAAATTATCGTCCGATAATTTTAATATCGTCTTAAACCGTTATGGAACACAATACAATACAGATTCTAACGATTTATCGTTATAAATCGTTAGAATCGTGAGCCGGCACACTAAAACCCCCTAAAACCCACCCCCGACCCTTTAAATTAAATCCCCCACCCTCCCGAACCCCCCCCAAATAACTTAAATAACCTGCGGGTCCAGCGGCGGTCCGGAACGGCAGCGGTCCGGAACGGGCTCCTGCTCCTGCATCTTGTCGTCTTCGGCCGGCGCCATTTTCCAAAATGGCGCCGAAAAATGGCGGCGGCCATAGACGAAAAAGATTGGACGGCAGGAGGTCCTTCCGGACCCCCGCTGGACTTTTGGCAAGTCTCGTGGGGGTCAGGAGGCCCCCCACAAGCTGGCCAAAAGTTCCTGGAGGTCCAGCGGGGGTCAGGGAGCGATTTCCCGCCGCGAATCGTTTTCGTACGGAAAATGGCACCGGCAGGAGATCGACTGCAGGAGGTCGTTCAGCGAGGCGCCGGAACCCTCGCTGAACGACCTCCTGCAGTCGATCTCCTGCCGGCGCCATTTTCCGTACGAAAACGATTCGCGGCGGGAAATCGCTTCCTGACCCCCGCTGGACCTCCAGGAACTTTTGGCCAGCTTGTGGGGGGCCTCCTGACCCCCACGAGACTTGCCAAAAGTCCAGCGGGGGTCCAGAAGGACCTCCTGCCGTCCAATCTTTTTCGTCTATGGCCGCCGCCATTTTTCGGCGCCATTTTGGAAAATGGCGCCGGCCGAAGACGACAAGATGCAGGAGCAGGAGCCCGTTCCGGACCGCTGCCGTTCCGGACCGCCGCTGGACCCGCAGGTTATTTAAGTTATTTGGGGGTGGGGGATTTAATTTAAAGGGTCGGGGGTGGGTTTTAGGGGGTTTTAATGTGCCGGTTTTTCGATTTTTCGATTTTTTAACGATTTTCACGATTTTTCACAATATTTTACCCCCCCAAACGGCAACAATACGATTCCCTCCCCCTCCCAGCCGAAATCGATCGTTAAGACGATCGAGGACACGATTCACATCCCTAATGCTTAATACTTCTATTGTATGGGGATTTGGTGTTGCTGAGAGAATGTAAGTGTTATGCATGCCACCCGCGGCAGCCCCATGGTGCAGCCCTCTCACCTCTTCAAACGGACTCCAGCTGCTGGCTCCTCTTCGCTGGCGGCAGTAGGCCGCCAGCTCCAACCTCGGGTTGCCTCCGGTGCCCCCGGCCCAGCAATGTTGCCCAGTGTTGCCAGCCAGGATGTCCCTGCTTGTCAGGCCTCTCCTCATGGCCCATGGAGAGACACCGCCACCAGTGCCGCGCCCCATCCTAGGTGCGTGCCCTCACATCAGTGATTCTTTTAAAGGGCCGGCAGAGGGAACCTGGCCTTGGATCCGGATGCTAACGTCAGACCCTTCAGCGTATAAAAGCTCAGGCCTCGCTCCATAGCGTTGCCTTTACAACAGGTCTCCTCTACTCCTCGTACTCGATGCTATTCCTTGGATCGTCTCATCGTGTGTTTCTGTCTTCCTGTGGTTCCTGTTCGTCTATGTGTTGGATTGATTCCTTGGACTTGACCTTTTCTACACCTGACCATTCTTCAGCTTCTCTCCAGCCCTGGACCTCCGCTATGCCTGACTAGTCCTTCAGCTTCTCTCCAGCCCCGGACCTCCGCTATGCCCGACTATTCTTCTGCTTCTCTCCAGCCCCTGACCTCTGCATTGCCTGATCACGCCTGCCTTCTCTGCACCCTGACCACTGCCATGCCTGACTATGTTTGCCTGATCCATATCATATCTATTGCTTGGACTGACTACACCTGCCTTCCCCATGCCCTGACCCTCGCTTTGTATGACTACGCTACAGACTCTCCTTCATCCAGAGTTCTTCATTGCTTGCCACAACTACCATTAACAGCTGGCTCTGAATCCAGCCTGTCAGTGACGCCTCTCCTCGTCTATCCTCTGGACGTGGACTTTCAAGGCTCAGGCCTTCCTTCACTTGGGTGCCTTCAGTTCCCTATTGTTCCTTTGGCACCTGAGCTCTTGTACCGAATCCAGTCCAGGATAGAACTACGCCATCTACCGACTGCTGTCTCTGGGCTGTACAGCTACTCACCTCTCACTAACCTCAAGGCCCACCTATGTCCTGCTGGCCCCAGCACCCAAAGGTTCAACCAGAGGGGAACGAGGGCTGGTATAGGTGAAGCTCCAGCGGCCTTTATCTTCAGCCCACTCCACCTGCTGACGGTGGGGACCCTTATGTCCTCGCCTTCAAGTTGCGTCAACCCCACCTCAGCCCAAGGGTCCACCTCTGACGCAACAGGTTGCAAAGGCCATGAACTTGGTAGAGCCGCATGCCCTCCAGGCCATCCCCGGCTTGGCATCTAAAGTACAAGAACAGCAGCAATTTCTGGAGGCATTGGCCTCTTCCATGGATCATCTTCATGCCCAGCTAGATGCCCTCATGAATAATCCGGCTCCTCCTCCTCCACAGCCAGCTCCATCGATACCTCGAGCCTTGTTGGCACTTCCAGTGCCTTCACGCTTCAATGAAGACTCCAGATCTGCAGAGGATTCATAAACCAATGCTACATGCAATTTGCTCTGCAGCCTCTGTCTTCCAGTTACGTTTATCCTGTCCCGCCTTGAAGGGAAAGCACTGGCCTGGGCTTCTCCCCTGTAGGAATGCTTGGATTCCTTGTTAAAGGAACTGGCTCAGTTTGTGGCTGTCTTTAGATGGACATTTGATGATCCTGGGCGACATGCCTTGGCAAACACCAGTTTACTACATCTTTGTCAAGGACAATGAAGTCTATTTGATTACTCTATTGAGTATCGTACTTTGGCTACAGAGATCACTTGGCAAGAAGACTGCTTTTGAGCTATCTACCTGGACGGACTCTCTCCACAGCTAAAAGTTGAGTTGGCTGAAAAGGAGCTCCCTTCCTCCTTGGAGGACCTTATAGACTTGGCAGGCCGAATTGACCACTGTCTTCAAGAGCATCATCGGGAGAGTCAGTTGCCCAAGAAGCCTTCGCGGGTTTGCTCACGCTCACTACAGATTACCAACCCTGCATCCTGCAGTGAAGTTTGCATGGTCAAAGTGGAAGAACCTATGCAGTTGAGTCGCGGGTGGCTGACACCGGAAGAGTGCCTCCGGTGGAGACAAACAGGCCTATGTCCGTATTGAGGAGCACCTGGCCACCAAATACAGACCTGCCCTATCCATCTGGGAAACTCCTTGGCCTGAGTTCAGTAGGGGTCCTGAACTTGGGTGCAACTTCTCCGGCCCCTTAATTATCAGTACCAGTCACTTTAATTTGGAACTCCCGGGCCTTCCCGGTTCTTGCTCTGGTAGATTCTGGAGCAGGAGATAATTTTATCCTTAAGGACCTTGTACAGCTTTTGGGTATAAAAACCCATTCACTAGATATGTCTTTGTTGTTCATTGCTTCCATCTATGGAGAGACGCTACCCAGCCGTATCTCCTTGTCTATGGAACCTGTCCAGTTACGTACTGGGACCTTACATCTTGAGGAACTTGAATTACTAGTATTGGATAAGTCCATCCACCCCATAGTACTTAGACTCCCCTGGCTACAGAAGCATTCTCCCCAATTCAACTGCTCTTCATTGCAACTAGTAGAGTGGGGTTCCGCTTGCCACCAGTCCTGCCTCCAAAATGTGACACCATCTGCAATAGGGATGTGAATCGTTTTTCTGACGATTGAAAATATCGTACGATATTTTCAAAGTCATCAGACATCGGGGGCTCCCTGAAACCGATAGGAAAACCCCACAAAATTGTTCGTGGGGTTCTCTTATCATTTTGGGGGAGGGCAGGAAAAACGGCACACAAAAACAACCCCTAAAACCACCCTGATCCTTTAAAACAGCTCCCTTAGCTTCCCCCCCAAAAAACATTTTAAAATTACCTGGTGGTCCAGTGGGGGTCCCAGGAGCGATCTCCCGCTCTCGGTCCATCAGCTGCCACTAATAAAAATGGCGCCGATGGCCCTTTGCCCTTACCATGTGACAGGGTATCCGTGCCATTGGCCGTCCCCTGTCACATGGTAGGAGTAATGGTGCCATCGGCTAATCTGGCTACTACGTCCTCTGGTGTACCTGCTCCATATGCTGCTTATGACGATGTGTTCTCTAAGCAGAAAGCTGACTTTCTGCCTCTTCGAAAGTTTGACTGTCCAATTGATCTCCTTCCTAGAACCATGCCTCCTCGTGGACACACCTATCCTTTGTCTTTACCCGAGTCAAAGGCATTGACTGAGTATATTCAGGAGAATCTTGCCAAAGGATTTATTTGTCCATCAACATCTCACGCTGAGGCAGGATTCTTTTTTGTGACCAAGAAAGATGGGTCACTTAGGCCGTGTATTGACTACCGCGGCCTAAACGCCATCACTTGTAAAGATAAATATCCCTTACTGATGATTTCTGAATTGTTTGACGGTCTCCAAGGTGCCTTCATCTTCACAAAGCTGGATTTATGCGGGGCGTATAACCTGGTGAGGAGTCGCCCTGATGATATATGGAAAACTGCTTTTAACACCAGGGATGGTCTCTACAAATATTTGGTGATGCCCTTTGGCCTCTGTAACACACCCGCAGTATTCCAGCGAATGATGAATGAGATTTTAGAGACCTTTTGTACACTAAAGTCGTGGCTTATCTGGATGATCTCCTCATCTTTTCCAGAGATTTTGACACTCATCTCGCCGAAGTACGAACCGTCCTCCAACATCTTCATGAAAGACATCTGTTTGCAAAATTGGACAAATATCTGTTTGAAAAGTCCAGTCTGCCTTTCCTGGGTTACATAATCTCCCAACAAGGCTTCTCCATGGACCCCACTAAATTAAAGGGAATCCGGGATTGGCCACAGCCAGTGGGACTCAAAGCGCTCCAGCGCTTCTTAGGATTTCTCAACTATTACCATCACTTTATCCTTCACTATTCAACTCTGGCCACTCCATTGACAGCCTTGACCCGTAAAGGCCAAAATATATGAGATTGGCCACCTGAAGCCATCACCGCCTTCCATCATCTGAAAGAAGCCTTTCAGAAGGGGTCCTGTTTACATCACCCAGATCTGACTCGTCCCTTTATAGTCGAAGTTGACACCTCTGCCATTGGGGCTGGGGCTGTCCTAAGTCATCACACTGCCTCAGGTGCTGTAGTTCCTTGTTCCTTTTACTCCCATAATTTCTCTTTAGCAGAACAAAATTACAGCATCAGGGACCTTGAAGTGCTCGCCATAAAGTTGGCTCTCGAAGAGTGGTGCCCGTGGCTATAGGATGCACAACATAAATTTACAGTGTTCACTGACCATAAGAATCAGGAGCATTTGAGCCTAGCACAATGGCTCAATGCCCATCAAGCCTGATGGGCTTTATTCTTCTCTAGATCTGATTTCAAACTCGGCTATCGCCAAGCTGACAAGAACCTCCAGGCGGATGTTTTATCACGGTCTTTTGAACCTGAAGACATTCCGGAAGAACCAACCCACATCATTAACCCAGCTTGTATCTCTCTGTCTGCCACTCATCTAGTTCCTACTGGAAAAATGGTAGTGCCCCGATGACTCCGAGAAAGAGTTCTCCACTGGGCACACAATTCCAAATTTGCTGGTCACCCAGGATGAGCACGAACCATGGCACTGCTCCAGCTGTTCTTCTGGTGGCCTACCTTGGTCTCCGACGTGAAAGTGTATGTCGACTCCTGTAATGTTTGTGTACAGCAGAAACCCCCAATCAGGCGACCTTGGGGTCTTCTTCAATCACTTCCAGCACCCGAAGAACCGTAGACTCACTTATCTATGGATTTCATCATGGATCTGCCACCTTCTAAGGGCCACACCATAATATGTAACATTACAAAGCACCAAACTCAACTCGAAAATTGAATGCGCCTTATTTAACTCCAAACAGCTTCGGATCTGCCTACTTTACGCCCCATCTGGTCTTCTGGAATCTGACCCTTCTCCTCTAGTAGAGTATATTGCAAAATATATTAAAGCCGACACCCCAGCCATCATAATGGGAGATTTCAACCTCCACATGGATATGATCCCACTCTCCAACAACTGTGAAGCCCTGCTTTCAGCCCTCAAGGCTCTGGGTTTCACACAAATCGTTAACAGTCCCACACACAAGGCAGGCCACACGCTGGACCTTATATTCATAAATTCAGGCCTCACTCAACCCTCCTCGCCTCAATGCACCCATATTCCATGGTCAGACCACCGGATGATCACTACTGAGCTTGTTATCAAAGAAAACCCAGCTCCCACCTTCTCCAAAACCAAGATTCTATACAGAAAATCCTGCACCTTAGAGGACCTAAGATCCCATCTCTCGACAGAACTTGCCAACCTGGATTTCACAGACATAGACAAAACTATTACCTCCTGGCACAATATCACAAATAAGGTAGCAGAAAAAATTTGCCCTTTAAAAACAAAAGAGCTAGACCCTCACACCTTGAACAAAAAACCTTGGTTCACTCAGGAATTGAGAAAAATCAAACTAGAACTAAGACGTAAAGAACACTTATGGCGAAAGAGACCATCCACTGAGAACCTAACCGAGTATAAAACCCTCATGCACAACTACAGAAATAATATCCTCCGTACAAAAAAAAGACTATTATACCAACAAAATCCACAATTTCATCTATGACGCCAAAGCACTGTTCTCCTACGTCACCGAGCTCACAAAACCCAACTCTCCAATCATCCCTGACAACCAAGCTCTCTCGAGGTGCACTGAACTTGCACAATTCTTTGAAAATAAAATCCTTAAACTAATAGCTCCTCTGACATCTTCGAACACAGGAACACCTTTACTCTTCTCTCCCAGCCTAGTCCAGAATCAACAATTAAATTCTTTCGAACCCACTACCTCACTCGAAATTGAATCCATGCTCAAAAAGATGAAACCATCCACCCACCCTATTAACTCTGTTCCCTCTAAATTATTGCTCACCATCCCCGAAATTATCTCCAAGCCTCTTGCAGGGATTATCAACTGTTCTCTAACTCAAGGATCTGTACCGGACACACTGAAACTATCCACCATCAAGCCACTTCTCAAGAAACCCAACTTGAACCCAATAGACCAGGACAATTTCCGCCCCATTGCCAATTTTCCATTTGTAGCCAAACTCATGGAGAAAGTAGTGAACAGACAATTATCAGAATACCTGGAGGAAAATAAGATTCTTGCTCCAGCACAATATGGTTTCCGTAAATCCCTCAACACAGAATCCCTTCTTATTTCGCTGACGGATAGAATCTACTCAGGCCTTGAAAAAAAGACCCCATAATTGCTGGCTCTACTCGGTGAAGCACTCCATCCTCATCAAACGTCTATCAGACATTGGTATATCAGGAACAGCCTTAGACTGGTTCAAGTCTTTTTTCTCGATAATAGAATATTCAAGGTTAGAGTAAATAATATAGATTCACACCCAGTCAAAGCCACACTTGGAGTCCCTCAAGGATCCTCGTTATCCCCAACTTTATTTAACATCTATCTTCTACCCCTCTGCCAACTCCTCATTAACTTAAAGGTTACGTATTACATTTACGCTGACGATGTCCAAATCTTGATACCAATCTCGGATCCAATAGCAAAAACATTCAATTTTTGGAACAACTGCCTACAATCTATAAACACACTCCTCATCAGCCTTAATTTAGTACTTAACACTGCAAAAACTGAACTTCTGCTCATCACCCAGGATGAAAACCCACCATCAACTCAACTGAACTCTACCCCACATGTAAGAGACCTAGGAGTAACCATAGACAATCGGCTGAATTTTAAAAAAATTCGTCAATAATACTACAAAAGAATGTTTTCACAAATTACATATATTAAAAAATTTGAAACCTCTCCTCCACTTCCAGGACTTCCGTACAGTCCTCCAAGCTATCCTATTTTCAAAAATCGACTACTGCAACTCCATTCTAATCGGCCTTCCAGCAATCACGACAAAGCCACTACAAATGCTACAGAACTCTGCAGCCAGGATCCTAACCAATACCAGCAGAGGTGAACACATCACTCCTATACTTAAGAGCCTTCACTGGCTCCCCATTAAGTTCAGAATTATATACAAAATGCTAACTATAATACACAAAACCATCCACTCACAAACCACACTCGAATTAACTTGCCCTCTCCAATCTCATTCAGCTTCCAGACCCATTAGATCAATGTACTTAGGCACCCTTTATGTACCTCCTGCTAAGTCCTCAATGAAGAAACGTGCCTTCTCGATTGCTGGTCCCAATCACTGGAACAATCTGCCTTCGGACCTGCGCTTAGAACCATGCCTGCGGACATTCAAGAAGAATCTGAAAACCTGGCTCTTCACCGAAGCCTTCACTTAAATTCCCATGCTATCAATAAAGCACCACACTACCTATAATACACCATACATATTAATGTTTCACTTGTATATTACGCCATGTTCAAAGTATACTCATTCATTAATTGTTCTCTGTAAAAATCTAATGCTTAATTCACAATACTCCTTCTTTAATGTATACCTTATTTATTAACTGCGCACTGTTGATTGTTTACTGTTCTATGTACACCATGCATATGGTATTTCTAATGCTGGTTATCTGTAAACCGAAGCGATATGTACTTATACATGATCTCCGGTATATAAAAGTCTTTAAATAAATTAAATAAATAAATATGGGTCACCATAGACTGCTTTTCTAAAATGGCCCATTTTGTACCTCTACCGGGCCTGCCAACCGCTCCAGAGCTAGCACCACTGTTTTTCCACCATATCTTCAGACTGCATGGATTACCCATGGATATTGTCTCAGATCGAGGTCCTCAATTTGTTGCCAAGTATTGGTGCTCACTCTGCTGAAAATTCGGTATTAACATCTGCCTCACGACCGCCTATCACCCCCAGGCCAACGGGCAAGCCAAACGGATGAACCGTTCTTTGAAGGCGTTCCTGTGTGCTTACATCAATGACCAACAAGATAACTGGTCAGACCTCTTATCCTGGGCAGAGTTTTCTCACAACTCTCACATCGCTACAGCTACTGGTATATCTTCGTTCTCAATCGTCTATGGGAAACAACCATGACAACCTTTACCCATACTACTATCCATGCCATCTCCCGCTGCACAGGCTACTTCAGATGCCCTTAAGACACTATGGGAACAGACAAATCTTCGCCTGTGTCAGGCCGCTTCCCGGGCCAAGAGAACTGCTGACAGTTGATGCCGCTCGGCTCCTGAATTCCTTCCTGGCCAGAAAGTCTGGTTAAGTACCAGATATATCCGACTCTGGATTCCATTACAGAGATTTGCTCCCAGGTTTATTGGACCCTTTCCTGTTACACGACGGATTGGACAAGTTACATACCAGCTTCGGCTGCCCCCTACACTGGGGATACATAATACATTCCATATATCGCTTTTAAAGCCTGTAATTCTATCTTGGCCTGCCCGGAAAGCTCCTGAGCCACCTCCTCTGGTGGCAGAAACTGACACGACGTATAAGGTCCATGAAGTCCTAGACATTTGTCGCATGGGCCGCTGATGGGAGTACCTCCTCTCCTGGGAGGGATATGGACCTGAAGAGAATTTGTGGAAGCCAACCCAAAACATTCAGGACAAGACCCTCCTCTTGAATTTTCATAGTGCCCATCCAGGCAAACCCCGACCTCCAGGAGGGGGGCGTATAGGGGGGAGGGGTACTGTTACGCATGGTGCCCATGGTAGCCTCACGGCGTGGCCCTCTCACCTCTTCAGATGGACTCCAGATGCTGGCTCCTCTTTGCTGGTGGCAGTGGGCCACCAGTTCCGACCTCCTCAGGTTCCCTCTGGTGCCTCCGGCCCTGCCACATTGACAGTGTTGCAGACCAGGATGTCCCTGTTCGTTGGGCCTCTCTACGTGGCCTGCGGAGAGACGCCGCCACCACCGCCGCACCCCTTCCTAGGCGCGCACACATCAGTGATTCTTTTAAAGGGCCCGCGGTGGGAACCTGGCCGCAGACCCGGATGCTGTCGTCAGATCCTTCAGCATATAAAAGCTCAGGCCTCGCTCCATAGTGTTGCCTTTGCAACAGGTCTCTTCTTACTCCTCGTACTCGTTGCTATTCCTTGGATCAACTCATTGTGTGTTCCTATCTTCCTGTGGTTCCTGGTTCCTGTTCTCCTAGTTCCTGTTCATCAATGTATTGGATTGACTCTTTGGACTTGACCTTTGCTACGCCTGACAATTCTTCAGCTTCTCTCCAGCCCCGGACCTCTGCATTGCCCAACCATACCTGCCTTCTCCGCGCCCTGACCACTGCCTTGCCTGACCATGCCTGCCTTCTCTGTGCCCTGACCACTGCTTTGCCTTACTATGTTTGCCTGCTCCATATCGTGACTATTGCTTGGACTGACTATACCTGCCTTCTCCATTCCCTGACCCTCTGTTGCGCCCGTCGGCCGCAGACGCCTACAGTCTCTCTGTCGCAACTCTTTTCTGCCTTTCTTTGTTCCAGTTGGCAAGATGGCTGCCTCTGCTTCCACACGCTGACCGCTCCGACGGCCCTGGACCAACAAGGGCGATTGCGTTCGCCATTTTCCTTCTGGGATCACCTAGGACATTCATGCACTAGCTCCCTCCTCTTAAGTACGTCATGGCAGGAACCTCGGGGGTGTCCCCTCCGCATGATGTCATTACCTCATAGAAATGAAATGATGGCAGAAGAAGAACAAATGGCCCATCAAGTCTGCCCAGTAAGCTTTCACAGTTATATTTCTCATACTTAACTGTTACTCTGACCACTGAGGTCAGGGCCCTTACTGGTAACGTTTTGGTTCTAATTTTCCTTCCACCCCTGCCATTGATGAAGAGAGCAGTGCTAGAGCTGCATAAAAGTGAAGCATTAAGCCTGATTGGTTATGGGTAGTAACCGCCGCAATAAGCAGGCTACTCCCATGCTTATTTGTTTACCAGCCTGTGCAATTTAGTCCTTGTCGGTTGTCTTAATATAAATCATCTTTTCTTCATTCCCCCTGCCATTGAAGCAGTGAGCTGCACTGTATATGTATTCAAAGTGAAGTATCAGGCTTAATTGGTTCAGGGGGTAACCGCCGCAACAAGCAAGAGACTCCCACGCTTATTTATGAATGCAAATCCTTTGTCCCACATTTCCTCTTGCCGTTGAAGCATAGAGCAATGTTGGAGTCACTTTAGCCGTGTGCATGTTTATTGAATAAGGGTATTAATCACCAGGTAGTAGCCGTCATTCCCGCAAGCCACACCATTGCCCCTTCTCTTCATTCACATCCTCAAGACTTTATGGATCCACAGTGTTTATTCCATACCCCTTTGAAATCCTTCACAGTTTTAGTCTTCACCACTTCCTCCAGAAGGGCATTCCAGGCATCCACCACCCTCTCCATGAAGAAATACATCCTGACATTGGTTCTGAGTCTTCCTCCTTGGAGTTTTAAATTGTGACCTCTGGATCTGCTGATTTTTTTGAAATGGAAAAGGTTTGTCGTTGACTTTGGATCATTAAAACTTTTCAAGTATCTGAAGGTCTGTATCATATTAACCCTGCTCCTCCTTTCCTCCAGGGTATATATATTTAGATTCTTCAATCTCTCCTCATAAGACATTCAATGAAGACCATATACCTTTTTGGTACCCATCTCTGGACCACCTCCATCCTGTCACTATCCCTTCGGAGATTTGGTCTCCAGAACTGAGCACAGTACTCCAGGTGAGGCCTCACCAAGGACCTGTACAAGGAGATAATCATTTCCCTTTTCTTACTCGATATTCCTCTCTCTATGTAGCCCAGCATTCTTCTGGCTTTAGCTATCGCCTTGTCATATTGTTGCGCCGACTTCAGATCATTAGACACTATCACCCCAAGGTCTCTCTCCTGCTCCATGCACATCAGCCCTTCACCCCCCATCGAATACATTTCTTTCGGATTTCCACACCCCATATGCATGACTCTGCACTTCTTGGCATTGAATCTCAGTTGCCATATCTTCGACCAGTCTTCCAGCTTCCTTAAATCCCATCTTATTCTCTCCACTCCTTCCGGCGTGTCCACTCTGTTGCAGATATTAGTATCATCCGCAAATAGACAAACCTTACCTTCTATCCCGTCTGCGATGTCGCTCACGAAGATATTGAACAGGACCGGTCCCAACACCGACCCTTGCGGCACTTCGCTCATCACTGCTCTCTCTTCCAAGTAAGTTCCATTTACCATCACACATTGTCTTCTGTCCTTCAACCAGTTTGCTATCCAGGCCACCACCTTGGCACTCACTCCCAAGCTTCTCGTTTTATTCACTAGCCTCATGTGCGGGACCGTATCAAAATCTTTGCTAAAATCCAAGTAAATGAAATTGAGCGCTCTTCCTCGATACAATTCCTTAGTCACCTCCAGGTATTTAAACTTTAAACTCCATTCCAGCTACGAGTTAGCAAGGATACATTCCTGCTGATTTCGCTCTGGTTACAGACGCCTTCGCTCTGTACTCTCTCCGGACGACCCAGGTACCCACTCCTCGGGGTCCTTACTATATTCCTGTTTTACCCTTCGGGGTCAGCTTGTTCCAGCTAAGACGTTCTTGGTACCCACTCCTTGGGGGCCTTGCCTCATCCTGGGCTTTTGCTCCTCAGAGGGTCCTACCTTCCTCATCGCTACAGAGTATTCCAGCTTCCAGTCTCTCTCTCTCACCTTGCTACAGTGTGGTTTCACAGCATACTCCGCTCTGCGGACCACTACCGGATCTACCTCACAGGCTTACCATCTACAGCGTGGATTCACGGGGTACCCTGCTCTGTGAACCACTACTGGATTTACCCTATAGGCCTGCCATCTACAGCGTGGATTCACGGCATACACCGCTCTGTGGACCACTACCGGATCCACAGTCTTCTGGTGAGAGTTCATCTCAGCAGGTCACGCTGTGGAATATCAGCGAGAACACTCCTCTGGGACCACTCTGCCCGCTCCTCGGGTTATTTCCATCATCGGCTGTATAATAAAGACTCTCTTGACTTCTGTGTGTGTATCATTAGAGCCAGCCTATCACAGCAAGTCCCCACAGGGAGGAGCCCTGTGGGAGGTTCCATCTCTTGCTCCGACCAAGGGCACACAACACCAACAAAACATAACACCCTCGCTTTGTACGGCTACGCTACAGACTCTCCTTCATCCAGAGTTCTTCGTTGCTTGCCACAACTACCATTCACAGCCAGCTCCGAATCCAGCCTGTTAGTGATGCCTCTCCTTGCCTATCCTCTGGACGTGGATGTTCAAGGCTCAGGCCTTCCTTTGCTTGGGTGCCTTCAGTTCCCTATTGTTCCTTTGCCACCTGAGCTCTTGTACCGAATCCAGTCCAGGATAGAACTGCACCATCTACCGACTGCTGTCTCTGGGCTGTACAGCTACTTACCTCTCGCTAACTTTGAGGCCCACCTAAGTCCTGCCAGCCTCGGCACCCAAAGGCTCAACCCAAGGGGAACAAGGGCTGGTATAGGTGAAGCTCCGGCGGCCTCTAGCTTCAGCCCACTCCACCTGCTGATGGTGGGAACCCATAGGTCCTCACCTACGGGTTGTGTCAACCCCACCTCAGCTCAAGGGTCACTTCCGACACAACAGTGAGATCCAGAAAACATGCCTACAGCAGGGACTTCCCAGTAGAGTTGGACTGGAACAGTAGCATGAGAAAGACATGTCCCTAGGGCAGTATTAATAATCAGAGGGATAATTACTCCCTACTCATTCCTTCTACTTGGGTTGGGATTCTGTGTTTCCCTGCTGGGGGTGACTCCAATTCTGGGGTCTGCATTGGCAAGTATTTTGAAAATGTCCTGACAACCTACAATAGAGGCACAAACCCTCTTTAGTTACTGAATGCTTAGATTATTGGGGTGGATATTCAAAGCTGGCCGTAAAAATAACTTAGTCGGTTAGAACTTATCCAGTTAAGTTATGATGTATATTCAGCAGCATGGTGAAGCCACGGAATATATATGTATATATAAACACTTAGCAGGATAAGTCTACCAGGCTAAGTTTAAACCTGCTCTATGTGACATCTAAATTTACATGTATTCTTATGAGGCTAAATCCAAATATTGGTAGTTATATGGCTAATTCACTCCGCTCCTGTTACAGTTGTGGACCCTTGGGCCGGCTGAGATGGTAGATGGAATACTGTGGGTACCCACAGGAAACGTCACAGCCGGAAGGTGGTGCTGAAGAAGCTCTGGAGAAGACTTCACCACTGGAAGCCCGAGGTCCCCTCAGGAGGAGCCAGTAGGGACCCGGGCCTCTTGGACTAAGGCAAGACCCTATGCAACCAAGGATCCGGGCAGCGTCCGGAGAGATGGAAGAAGAGGACAGCTGGACCCAGGAGGCTGGAGAGTCTTCACCCTCAGAAGCCCGCGGCTCCCCTGGGAGGAGCCCATGAGAGCCCGAGCTGCTGGGACTTAGGAGGATCCTCTGGGCCTGCGAGTACCGGATACCTGCGGTGGTGGAAGAAGCCGAAGTCGGAGTCCAGGAGCGGAGCCCAGCCAGAAGTCAAAGATCCAAACCAAAGCCAGGGACGAAAGTTGAAGACGAAGTCAGGAGATGAAGCCGGGTCAGAAGCCAGAAGACAAACCAAAGCCTAGGGTGGAAGCTGACGATGTAGTCAAGGGACGGAGCCAGATCAGAAGCCAGGAGTCAGCAGAGACGAACCGGAGTCCAACGCAGCAACCAGAGACAGGGAGGAACTGTGTGAACCTCATTGCAAATCGAGGTACTGCTGCAGCTGCCAGGTTTAAATAGCCCAGCAGTGTCTGGCGTCAGCAGGTTTCCCACGCTGGCCCCTTTAAATCAGCAGCCCCGGCGCGCGTGCGCCTAGGGGGCAGGGCCAGCTGCAGATCGATATAGGCGTCTCCATCGCAGGGAGGACGCCGCGGAGGGCTGCATCTCGGGCCTGGGAAGCCGAAGTGAAGGCGTTCCCCCAGCCGGACCGGGCCGCATGGTGAGTGCAGGTCCCGGGACACGGCCTGGGACCGTAACAGCTCCTGATCCACCCAGTACATGCTTACTTTTTGTGCAGGTAACCTTTAGCTGTATAAGGGATTTATATAGCTAAGCAGTGGCTGCTGAACATAAGTGCATATTCAGCGACTGCTGCATAGCTGCATAAGTCCCGCTTATCCAGCTAAATAGCACTGAATGTGCTTTGAATATTGGGCCCATTATATGCAAATTCTGAAGTAGGGAGTAACTGTGCCCAATTCATCTGATGAAAATTACAGAAGTAGCCATTACTTTTCTTCCTCACAGAGGAGGCATTTCATGCTATCAATTATCATAGGCTCCTCGAAAATTAGTGGTCTGTTGGTAGGGCCTAACTACCCCCTCATGGTTTGTACTTCTCTTTCTCTCTGATGACTTCATTCTTCCAAATGTCTCTCAATTCCTGCACATAAGCATGATTTATAGGTTGACTGGGGGTTCAAGCCAGGCCAATTTATCTTTAATGTGAGCCTCTAGACCCTAACAAAAGTGAGCAAGCAGGGCCGGTTCAATCCAATTCAGATTTATTAGCTAACTAGTTAAACTCCATGGTGTATTCAGTCATACTCATCCGGCTCTGGTAGAGCCCTGGGATCTTACTTTCTGCCAACTGAATTTGATCTGGATCACCAAAAGCCTGGGAGAGTGCAGACACAAAGAGGTCTATCCACTTCAGGATTGGATCATTCATAAATGGTGTTACCCATGCCAGGGCCTTCTTTATGAGCAGGTTAATCATAAGCCCCTTCTTGAGCATCTCCAACAAATAAGAGTACAGGTGTAAATGAAATCAGAGTTTACATTGCTGCAAACATCCCATAAATTGCTTCTATCACTGTCCAACTTTACAGGAAATGGCAATCGGGGCTCTTGACTTGGTTGTTCCAGTTGGGATTGCTCACCTTGAGGTGCATTAGGCCCCAGAGGGAGTCCACCATCAGCTGAAGATAATAAAGATGAGCCTGTATCCCTTGTACTGCCTCCATAATGTATCATAAGTATTTGGGGCATGTAGGAGACTGCTCCATTCTAGCCAATCCTCTGTTTTGGGCTGGTCCAAACTGTCACAGCCTGCTTTGTTAGGGACAAGAGAAGATACTGTGTCCAGGCAGGGACATAATTTAGAGAAGCCAGGTAGTCCAGAGCTGATGTCTTCTGCCTTGAATAGCTGCTGTTCCCTGCAGAGTGGGCTCTTGGGTTTAAGTAGCCAACAGAACTTACCAGATGGAGTGGAAATATGGGAGTGGGAAGCCAAGGGCCAGGAATGAAGCAGGCATCATGATCCATCAGGAAACAGGAAATATAGAAGAAAAAAAGCCAGGCAATAGGATGTCATGAAGCGAAACTATATGAGGATTCTTGGATCAGCAAACCTGTGCCTGGCTAGGGCTCATTATATACAGTCCTCAATTTACATTTACATATATTAACATTTGTGAATTATCTAACACTAAAAAGGTCTAGGCAATGAAAAAGAATACAATTATAAAAATAAAATCATAAAATAGAAATCAATATGACAATACAATAAGATAAAATAGAGTAAACATAAAATTATCATACAAAAGTGATACATAATAATATTACAAGCAAAATAAATATAATCAGTCATAAAAATGAAATGATGTTAAAATAAGAGTAGAACAACTTAAAAATAGGTTAGATTAAAAAGGAAAGTCTTAACTTGCTTTCACATTGTCTGTTATCTATCAGAAAAGAATTCCAGAGGGTGGGCTCAGCAACGGGTCATATGCAATCATGCAACTTTGGGAGATGGAATCTCAAGCAGATCATGTTGGGAAGAGCACAAGGCTCTGGTAGGTTGAGAAATTTTTCAGTATTGCTATGGCCCAGTGACAAGTCTGGTCATTGAGCAATTTGAAAATAATCATTCCGCCCTTATATTCAACTCTCTCGTTGATTGGGAGCCAATGTAATTCAATTAGAGTAGATGTGATATGGTCTCTCCACTTAAAACCTGAGCGCAGACGTGCAGCAGAATTCAACAGCAACTGCAACAGTTGTAATGCAGTATGAGGAGGAGGGATAGCTTAGTGGTTAGAGCAATGGACTAAGAACCAAGAGGCCAGGGTGTGAGTCCCACTGTTGCTCCTTGTGACCTTGGATAAGTCACTTTACCCTCCATTGCCTCAGGTACAAAAACTTAGATTGTAAGCCCCTTTGGGGATAGGGAAATACCTACAGTACCTGCCTGTAAACTGATGTGATATCTCAGATCAAATGTCAGTATATAATAAATAAATGAGAAATGCCTGTATAAAGACTATTACAGTAGTCAATAATGGGGAAAATAGATGCTTGTAGGACTGTAAGGTCCCCTCAGGAGGAGCCAGTAGGCCTGCAAGAAAACAAAGTCTGTAAAATCCTTGAGAAATAACATGTTTTATTTGAGGGCAAATTGAAAGAGTGTTATCTAAAATTATACCAAGGTTTTTAATGTGTTTCTTAATTGGAAAGGAGAGATTATCCAAAGTGATGGTCTTTTCATTGAAAGAGGAGTAACTACTATGTATCACTAGGAACTCTGTTTAGACATGTTTAGTGAGAGTTTTTTGTGCTTTAACCAATTTTCTATTATAGAAAAACAAATGTTAAGCTGTTCCAACGTATCTTGCCAAGAAGAGCGAATGTGGATAACAAACTGTATGTCATTGGTATACAGCTTGTAGCAATCAGTCAGAGTGGAAAGGATTTTGCAGATGGGGGCTAGATAAATATTGAAAAGAACAGAGGAAAGGGCAGAGCCCTGAGGGATACTGGTTGTGATGACAGAGAGCAGAAGTTTCATTTTTGAATTTGATAGATTGGGTATGATTAGAAAGATATGATTGGAACTAGTTGAGGACATTATCAGAGAAACCACATTCCTGACACACCTAATGCTAGTCCAATAGGGAGCTTCTAGGGATGAGTCTCCCTAATGCAATTTCAGCTTCATGGGTTCTGCAGGATTCCTGCAGAGCCAAAGTCTCTTTGGCTCCACTGTAAGATCCCCTAGCCTTGAACAGCCAGGGCACAGGTTCATCCTCTGCTGCCCTTAACAATGAGCTCCACAGCCATCATTGGAACATCTATGGTTAAAATACTTTAATCTGAGGATGAAGAAAATACTGAATTCTGAAGAGGTTTGAAAGATCTAGCCGCCATGCTTTGGAATGTAATGACTGTTAGATGATCAATATATAGAAATGAAACATATATAGAAATGATGGCAGAAAAGGACCAATGGTCCATCCAGTCTGCCCAGCAAGCTTATGGTAGTCTCTGTCACGCCATACAAGTCACTCCCATGCTTTTCATTTTCCCAGACCATCAAAGACAGGGTCATTCTTGGTTGCTGTTTGAGTCTGATTCCCCATTACCTTCTGCTGTTGAAGCAGAGAGCAATGTTGGAGTTGCATCAAGAGTTTCAGATTTTTTGGTTAAGGTTAGTAACAGCCACATCAGCAAATTACCCCTTTGCTTAATTGTTTTCCCAGACCACAAAATTCAATGTTCTTGTTTTTGCTGTCTGAATCTAATTCCCCTTTTCATCTTTTCCCCTTCCTTTGAAGCAGAGAGCAATGATGGATTTGCATCAATAGCATGAAGGCTTATTAGTTAAGGATAGTAACCACTAGGGATGTGAATCAGGTGATCGATCGTCTTAACGATCGATTTTGGCTGGGGGGGGGAGGGAAATCTGATCGCCATGGTTTTTGTTTTTTTTAAATCGTAAAAAATCGTAAATCGGGGGAGGGCGGGAAAACTGGCACCCTAAAACCCACCCCGACCCTTTAAAATAAATCCCCCACCCTCCCGAAGCCCCCCAAAATGTTTTAAATTAACTGGGGTCCAGTGGGGGGGTCCCGGTGCGATCTCCCGCTCTCGGGCCATGGCTGCGTCAAAAGAAATGGCACCGGTGGCCCTTTGCCCTTACCATATGACAGGGCAAAGGTAGCGCCGGCGCCATTTTGGTTCCTGTCACCCGAAGTCACGAGTGCAGGAGATCGCTCCCGGACCCCTGATGGACTTTTGGCCAGCTTGGGGGGGCCTCCTGACCCTCACAAGACTTGCCAAAAGTCCAGCGGGGGTCTGGGAGTGACCTCCTACACGCGGGTCGTATTGCCAATATTCAAAATGGCGCTGGCGCCATTTTGACTTTTGCCCTCACTATGTCGACATAGTGAGGGCAAAAGTAGCACCAGCGCCATTTTGAATATTGGCAATACGGCCCGTGTGCAGGAGGTCGCTCCCGGACCCCCGCTGGACTTTTGGCAAGTCTTGTGGGGGTCAGGAGGCCCCCCCAAGCTGGCCAAAAGTCCCTGGGGGTCCAGCGGGGGTCCAGGAGCGATCTCCTGCACTCATAACGTCGGGTGACAGGAACCAAATTGGCGCCGGCGCTACCTTTGCCCTGTCATATGGTAAGGGCAAAGGGCTACCGGCGCCATTTCTTTTAACGCAGCCGTGGCCCGAGAGCGGGAGATCGCGCCGGGACTCCCCCACTGGACCCCAGGTAATTTAAAACATTTTGGGGGGCTTCGGGAGGGTGGGGGATTTATTTTAAAGGGTCGGGGTGGGTTTTAGGGTGCTGGTTTTCCCGTCCTCCCCCCTCCCCCGATTTATGATTTTTTGACGATAAATCGGGAGAATTGTTATTGTATCGTGGCTCTAACAATTTTTGACGATTTAAAATATATCTGACGATTGTTTTAAATCATCAAAAAACAATTCACATCCCTAGTAACCACCTCTCTGCAAGTTACCCCCTTCACCCATTTCTTCAATTCCATCCTCTTGACTTTAGAGGGTACTTAGAAAAGATAAGACCATAGAAGAAAGAGCAAATTAATTATTTGCTTCAGTGTTTACTGAAGAGGATGTTGGGAACATAAGAACATGCCATACTGGGTTAGCCAAGGGTCCATCAAGCCCAGCATCCTGTTTCCAATGGTGGCCAATCCGGGACATTAGAACCTGGCAAGTACCCAGAAACTAAAAACTAGCTGTGCTTGAAATGGTATGTAATGGTGATGATTCAGAGGATTTGAAACAACTCATGGTGAACCTGGATGATATAATAGGGCAGATTGAAAAATTAAAGAGTAACATATTGCTGGACTAGGTGGTTTTTACCCCCAAGTTCTGAAAGAACTAAAAACTGAAATTGAAGATCTATTACAAGTAATTTGCAATCTATCATTAAAAAGTGTCTGTTGTACCTGACGATTGGTGTTAGGATTGGGCACTGGATAGGTGTAGTGAACACCACCTGCAGGAGTGACTTATGGTGGAGAGAAGCAGGACTAGTAGTAGAGTCTCTGATAGGGATGTGAATCGTTTTAGGATGATTAAAATTATCGTCCGATAATTTTAATATCGTCTTAAACCGTTATGGAACACAATACAATAGAGATTCTAACGATTTATCATTATAAATCGTTAGAATCGTGAGCCGGCACACTAAAACCCCCTAAAACCCACCCCCGACCCTTTAAGTTAAATCCCCCACCCTCCCGAACCCCCCCCCCAAATGACTTAAATAACCTGCGGGTCCAGCGGCGGTCCGGAACGGCAGCGGTCTGGAACGGGCTCCTGCTACTGAATCTTGTTGTTTTCAGCCGGCGCCATTTTCCAAAATGGCGCCGAAAAATGGCGGCGGCCATAGACGAACACGATTGGACGGCAGGAGGTCCTTCCGGACCCCCGCTGGACTTTTGGCAAGTCTTGTGGGGGTCAGGAGGCCCCCCCCAAGCTGGCCAAAAGTTCCTGGAGGTCCAGCGGGGGTCAGGGAGCGATTTCCCGCCGCGAATCGTTTTCGTACGGAAAATGGCGCCGGCAGGAGATCGACTGCAGGAGGTCGTTCAGCGAGGGTTCCGGCGGTCCGGAACCCCCGCTGAACGACCTCCTGCAGTTGATCTCCTGCCGGCGCCATTTTCCGTACGGAAAACGATTTGCGGCAAGAAATCGCTTCCTGAACCCCGCTGGACTCCCAGAAACTTTTGGCCAGCTTGGGGGGCCTCCTGACCCCCACAAGACTTGCCAAAAGTCCAGCGGGGGTCCGGAACAACCTCCTGCATCGAATCATTTTGTCTATGGCCGCCGCCATTTTGCGGCGGCCATTTTGCAAAATGGCGCCGGCTGAAGACAAAGGATTCAATTGAGGGGGCCGTTCCGGACCGCCGCCGTTCTGGACCACCGCTGGATCCCCAGGTAATTTAAAGCATTTGGGGGGGGGTTCGGGAGGGTGGGGGATTTAATTTAAAGGGTCGGGGGTGGGTTTTAGGGGGTTTTAGTGGGCCGGTTTTCCTGCCCTCCCCCTTCCCCCGATTTACGATTTTTTAACGATAAATCGGGGGAATTGGTATTGTATCGTGGCCCTAACGATTTTTGACGATTTAAAATATATCGGACGATATTTTAAATCGTCAAAAAACGATTCACATCCCTAATACTGACTGCAGGTATGAGTGACAGGACTAATGGAACCTGGGGAAACAAGACTGACAAAGACTAGACAGACTAACCCAAACAATACTAACACAACATAAAACACAAACACCCGAAGGCAGCAAGGCAAGAGCCCAAAGGCAACAGAGCAAAGCAGAAGCCCATAGGCAGCAGAGCAAGGCAGAAGGGAGGCTAGAGCAGGGAGCCCAAACAAGCTCAATGCCGAAGCACCGAGGGATATGCTAGGCAGGGTTATAAAGGAAGTCTGGAACATAGAGTAGACAAGAGGGGTGGACTGGGCCAGCCAGGAGAGCATGCTCATGGGGGACCTCTGGTGGTGAGGCGGCTGCATAGCAGCCATAGTCATAACAATTGGTAGGTGGCCAATTTTGCCCATCTTTAAAAAGTGCTGCAGGGGTGATCTAGGAAACTATAGACTGATGAGTCTGACTTTAGTATCAGGCAAAATCACAGAAACTATTCTAAAGAACAAAATCACAGAACATATAGAAAGACATGAAATTTACATGGATTTACATAAATAAGTCTTGCTTCAACAATCTGCTACATTTATTTGTAGGGGTTAATAAACATGTGGATAATGGTCAGCCAGTGGATTTTGGATTTTGAAAAGGATTTGACAAAGTCACCCATGAGAGACTCCTGAGAAAAATAAAAAGTATTTGGATAGGACACAATGTCCTATTATGGATAGCAAACTGGTTAAAAGATAGAAAACGGAATATAGGAATCAATGGTCAGTTTTCTCATTGGAGAAGGGTAAACACAAGTAGAGTGCCTCATGGATCTGTACCAGGATTGATGCTTTTTAATATATTTTTAAATTATCTGGAAAAGGGTGCGATGAGTAAGGTAATCACATTTGCAGATGACACAAAATTATTCCAAGTTGTTAAATCAGAAGCAGATTGTGAAACATTGCAGGAGGTCCTTGCAAAACTGGGAGGCTGAGCATCCAAATGGCAAATTAAATTTAATTTGGACATGTGCAAAATGATGCACATACTGCAGTTACATGATCTTAGGTTCCATATTAGGAGTTACCATGCAGAAAACGAATCTGTCTGTCATTGTGGACAATATTTTGAAATCTTCTCAGTGTTCAGTTGTGGTCAAAAAAGCTTAAAGAATGTTAGGAATTTTTATGAAAGGAATGGCAATGTCATAATATCTCCATATCATTCCATGATGAGACCACACCTAGAATACTCTGCAATTCTGATCGTTACATCAAAGCAACAGATAAATCAGATTTCACTTATACTAGTCAATTAGCAGGTATACAATTGTACAAACAAGATGTCTAATCCATATGCATAAATCTAATTAAAAATAGCAACTACTGTATGTAATTCTTGACCCTGCCTGGAATGCCCCTACACTGCCTCTTTTTAGTGGAGTTAAAATGTGTGCGTTAAACTGAAAATACACACATACTTTCAACGTTTATAAAAAAGCATATGTAGAAATGTGGGCTACTTAAACACATTAATGCTATTTTTATGTGCTTAACCCCTTTAAAAATCTACTCAATAGGAAGTAATTAAAGACTGTCTTTCCTTCTTGGGTGTCAAAGATATAAAATAAGAGCCATGCACCAGCAGTGGAAGATAAGATTGTGTAAAATATATTTTTTATAAAATCTAACCACATCTTTCACATGAAGGGTTGGAGTTTATGGGGAACAGCTGCAGTGGAAGAGTTCTCTGACTCAGGTACTAGAAATGGCATCAGCAGCAGACTTTTTCTTTATAGCAGAAGTTCCAGTTTGCTTTTTTGGCATCTTGGGGCTGAATACTGTGCCTCTGTGCCAAGAAGTCTTCTGTGTTAACATGGGTCCAATGCCTATACTTGTTAATGGTACCAATAATTTATCAGTGTTAAGCTGCAATTCTACAGAAAGCAACATTCTCCACACCAATCTATCAACTGCTGCCATGATGCTTGTATGCTGCAGTGTCAAGCAGTGGGCCGTACCTAGGAACCTTCATTTTCAGTTTTTATTTTTTCCCCAGGGTATTTATCAGTGTTTATTCTAACCAATCAAATGGCAGAAAATCAGTAGAAAAAAATGATGTCCCCAAAGATTTTCCTCTGTTTTTGTTGAAAAACTGTTATGGAAAATAAAATAAAAACTGAAATGGGGGTCCCTATAAATACCAGGCTCTTTCCTGGAGAGTTAATGGCACTTGCACTAAGACTTTTTAGGGTCATGGTGCTGATCATATGAGGACCTTTTCTGTCCTTGGCAACAGTCTCCTGCCTGTCGAGACAGAGATTTGAGAAAACTCCAGGAATGCTCTCAAATTATAGCTCCTCAAATCTTCTGCTCCTTGGAAACATATGAGCACAAGTACATCATGAGATAGACTAAGGAGGTCATTTTCTATAGCTAGATCGGGGTGGAGTTGTCACCAGAAGGGGAGGAGTCGGGGCAGCACCAGGGCGGATGTGGCAAAGACGGTGAAAAGGTAAGGTCCCTTATCGCCGCCAGTAACTCGCCCAATAGCAGCACCTTTCACGGTGGTGCTATTGGTTTGCGAAAGCCGGTAGCGATAACACCGCGGTGGTGCGATCGCTGCTGGCTTTCGCAGGCCCGCCCCCTGCCCCCTGGTACCGCATGATTCTCAAAGGCCTGGGATTTTAGAAAATCCAGGCCTAAGATGGCAAAGACATCTGTTGTGCTGATTTGAAAACATCATTTTGTAGGAGCAACTGGGGCATCTTTTGAATCCTGATTTGCTACCTGTCATAGTGAAGAGATTGAGGAGATAGGATGAACTCAGTTTTTAATTTACCTACTTTTTTAAGGGAAGACTCAGGAAAAAAATGAACAAAAAAAGAAAAACTGACTAAAAGAAAAGATGTCAAATTTCAACGAATGGCTTCCAAGAGAAAGAGAGAGAGAGAGCTAGGGAACATCCTTTTGCATTAGTGGAAGAAAAAAGACTGAGGAGACTTCTACAATGCCAGATGTACAGGAAGGTTTTCCTAAAAGAGATTTTTTTTGTCTTGGCATCATCTGATGATGTTATTCACTTGTGTAGCTGAATTTTGTCCTGCTTATCCATGGGAAAAAAATGTTCTTCATGGGCCTTGATTCATCAGCTCTCTTCTAAGGAGAGCTAATGAATGACTTAAATTATTTCTAGTTAAAATTATCAGGCATGAAAGCCTACTATCATGCTAGCTGAAAGTTATACATGTTTTAAGTGAAACACAAGAAGACCTGATACTTATTTATGCAACTCAAAACAGGTCAGATCTCAAGCTAATTTTATGAAAATTAGCATTGTGGCTATGAATATTATTTAAGCGGCATGTCTCTTTAATAGGTGAAATATACAGAGACATGAATATCAAATTTGAAAGTCATCAATATTTTTACAACATCCACATTTATTAAAAAGTTATGAATCATGATGGAATTATCATGCATAATATAATGGCACATTTCCTGGACTGAATAGAATGAGCAAACTGCTACCATTGAATATTAGAATATCTTAGTAAAATAAGCAAAGATTTTTTAATGCAAAGATATTTACTAATTCATTTTATTTTTATAAATCAGTCTTTTAGTAAAGTTTTATCTCCCCACCCCCAAATACTCACACCAACAATTCTTTGGTCCAGAGCCACAGACTGAGGATCGCCTTGGTATACATATAACTTGTGTCTGACTAGTAGATGTTGCTGTGGAATGACGACTGGAATCTCCTCCCTTGTAGAGTCTCTGATTACTGCCTCCACATTTCTCCCAAGTTCAGCAGGCATGAGGTAAGAAAATGGGCTCAGACATTGATCCTGATTTTCCCATTTGATTGCGTAAAGTACTGCTACTGACTGAATTTTTTTGTTTAGATAGAATATAACTTAATTTGATAAGCATGTTGATCAAATTAGTACCAGCAGGATACTTATATGGAAGTCTTCTAAAATTCTTAATAAGATCTTTACTTTTCAAGATAAAATGAGGCTTCAACTAATTCTGATAAAGCAAAAGAGCTATTGAGCAATTGTGTTTTTGTTCATTGTGTTTAGCCTACATTCTTTATTCAAATAGTTGCAGTTTGTGATATTGTTTTCAATATGGTTTGAAAGAAAAATTTCACTGCAAATGATTTACGGGTCTAATGATTCATTTTATATAAATACTTAAATGATTTAAACTATGGGGTAGATCTTAAAAGCCCTTCGCGTGCCGACGCACCTATTTTGCATAGGCCGCCGGCACGCGCAAAGCTCCAGGATGCACATAAGTCCCGGGGCTTCGTAAAGGGGCAGGAGGGGGCATGTCTGGGGGCATGTTGGCTGGCCAGGGGGTGTGGCTGGGGGCATGTCCGGGGGTCAGGAGGCCTGTCCGAGGTGGGTCCGGGGGCATGGCGACAGTTTCGGGGGCGGGCCGAGAGGGTGGTCCTGAGTCCCCCGGCACTGCGGCCTGTTCCGGGGGATGCCGAGGTGGCGCGCACAAGTTACGCCTGTCTCAAGCAGGCATAACTTGTACAGCAAAGGTAGGGGGGGATTTAGGTAGGGCTGGGGGGTGGGTTAGATAGGGGAAGGGAGGGGAAGGTGGGGGGACGTGGAAGGAAAGTTCCCTCTGAGGCCGCTCCGATTTCGGAGCGACCTCGGAGGGAACGGAGGCAGGCTACGCTGCTCGGCACGCGCAGGCTGCCGATTTTGCGCAGCCTTGCGTGCGCTGACCCCGGATTTTATAAGATACGCATGGATACGCGCATATCTTATAAAATCCGGTGTACTTTTGTTTGCGCCGGTTGTGTGAACAAAAGTACATGCGCACGTACTTTTTAAAGATCTACCTCTATGCTGATATTTACACTATACAAGTGTACTGTGAATGAAGGTTAACATCTCAAAAAAGATATAGCAGAATTAGAAAAGTTCCAGAAAAGGGAGACTAAAATGATGAAGGGGATGGAATGAGTCCCCTATGAAAAAAAGACTAAAGAGGTTTGGACTCCAGCTTGGAGAAGAGACGGCTAAGGGAAAATATGATAGAGGTTTATAAAAAATGAGTGAAAAGGAATGAGTAAAAGTTAGTCCATTGCTTACTCTTTCAAAAAGTACAAGACTAGGGGGCACACAATGAAGTTACTAGGTGATACATTTAAAACTAATAAGAGAAACTATTTGTTTTACTCAACGAATAGGGGTAGATTTTTTAAAAAAGCGCGTTCGCGTACTTTGTTTGCGCGCCAGGCGCCAGGCGCGCCTGGCGCAAACAAAAGTACTCTGGATTTTATAAGATACGCGCGTAGCTGCATGTATCTTCTAAAATCCTGGATCGGCGCACGCAAGGCTGCTGATTTTGGGCAGCCGGCGCGCGCCAAGCCGCGCAGCCTGTCACCGTTCCCTCCGAGGCCGCTCCGAAATCGGAGCGGCCTCGGAGGGAACTTTCTTCGCCCTTCCCTCACCTTCCCCTCCCTTCCCCTACCTAAACCCACCCCCCCGGCCCTATCTAACCCCCCCCCACCTTTATCCATGGATTTACGCCTCCCGGAGGGAGACGTAAATCCACGCACACCAGCGGGCTGCTGGCGCGCCGAGACTCGACCCGGGGGCGGTTCTGGAGGGCACGGCCACACCCCCGAAAGTCCCCGGGCCGAAACCAGCGCCCCTGGGCCCCGCCCCCGAAAACACTGCGGCCCGCCTCCAAAACGCCGCATCGTTCGGCCCACCCCCGACACGCCCCCTTCAGAAAACCCCGGGACCTACGCGGCGTCCCGGGGCTCTGTGCGCGCCGGCGGCCTATGGAAACTAGGCGCGCCGTCCGCGGCAAGGCCCTGCTCACGTAAATCCGGGCGGATTTACGCGAGCAGGGCTTTTAAAATCCGCCCGATAATTAAGCTGTGGAATTCATTTCCAGAGGATGTGGTGAAAGCTATTAGTATGGCTGCATTTAAAAAAGGTTTTTACAAGTTTCTGAAGGAAAAGTCCATAATTCATTATTAAGGTGGAGCTGCAGAAATCCACTGCTTATCTCTGAGATAAGCAGCATGGAATCTCCATACCCCTTGGGATCCTGTCAGGCACTTGTGACCTGGATTGGCCACTGTTGAAAACAGAATATTAGGCTTAATGGACCTTTGTTCTGACCCAGTATGGCTAGCCATATATTCTTATGACTGCAGTAAAGGCAATTGTCTGCTCTCTTATTAATCTGAAGACCTGAACAGCTAACTGAATTTAAAGGAGTCATTTTCAAAAGACTTTTTGTGTGAACACCAAGGTTTATGCATGTAAATTGGCTTTTGAAAATTCTCCAAGGGTTGTGAAAGAAAGAGTAACTGAATTAGGCATGTACTTTTTCCATGCACTTGCAGTAGGTATTTCAAGGGGTGGAATTTGGGCAGAGAAAGTATTTCATGCATACTTTCAATTTTCAATAGTATTTGAATAAATATACATGCAGAAAGTTAAACTTGATAAGGAGCAGATGGACCTTCCTGAGTTTAAGTGTACATGTGCACTGGTACAATCCACAATTTTCAAAGTGGGCTTATATGCGTACTAGGGATGTGCAGAGCAAAATTTTATGTTCATATTTTTTATGTCCGAAAGGGGGTCCCACTTGCGGCCAATATGGACATAAAAAAAATCCAATGAGTTGGGTATATGTACATATGTGCAAAAAAAAAATTAAACCCCCTCACCCTCCTTAATCCCCCCCCCAGACTTACCACAACTCCCTTGTGATCGAGCGAGGAGTGAGGACGCCATTTCTGCAATCCTTGGCGAGAAGCATGTGACGTCGGCGGCACGTCGAGTGACGCGGCGTCACGTGATTCCCGGCTCGTTCGCGCCGGACGGCTCGTTCGGCCCAAAAAGAACTTTTGGCCAGCTTGGGGGGGCCTCCTGACCCCCTCAAGCTGGCCAAAAGTTCTTTTTTGGCCGAACGAGCCATCCGGCGCGAACGAGCTGGGAATCACGTGGCGCCGGCGTCACTCGACGTGCCGCCGACGTCACATGCTTCTCGCCAAGGATTGCAGAAATGGCGTCCTCACTCCTCGCTCCATCACCAGGGAGTTGTGGTAAGTCGGGGGGGGGGGATTAAGGAGGGTGAGGGGGTTTATATTTTTATTTTGGCTCAACAATCGCGATTTCCCACATATCGAACATATCTATGTTCGATATGTGGAAATCCGATCGTTTATGTCGAATCAATTTTTTAAGTAAAAAAAAAATATGAGTGCGTTTTACTAATGTGGTCAATCCGAATGCACACCCCTAATGCGTACGTTCCCAGTGATAATTTGTGATAAAGTCTATGGGTACTCGTAGACTTTAGCCATATGCAAGCTGCTGAAAATCTTTATGTTTCCAAGTACCATGTGTATCTAAATTTGAGTAAAGTTTTAACAGTCCCCTTCATCTAGTATCTTCAGCTCTGCCCTTTGTCATTTTTGGTCATTTTCCTATCGATCAGATACCCATGATAGTTGATTTTCACTAGTTATGGAATACAGGGTCACTTTTTCCTTTAGAATCAGCATTTTAAATTGTCCTTAGAGTCTCCATTTCTTTTTGTCTAGCTAACTGATATCTTTTTGCACATAATTCCATCTTATCTGACGTAAAAACATTAATACAAAAAAACCCTTGCTTTATAATTATGACATATGCATGAAAAATCATGTCAAATAAAAATAAACAACTAAAGCAAAATATCTTTCTTTAAATATTAATGTAGTACATTGCTGTATTACCGGGATAAGTAGTCCTTCATTTGAAATCTCATTGACATATGAATAACAAAGTAATATTCTTCCAAATGGATGCATTGTTTTCCATTGGATTAATTATGTATCTTATGTTGTTTATTGAATGTTCAAGCACTAAATATGATTTATCAGTCACAATACAGACCTAAAAAAGTACACAGAAATATTGGTACTAATGTTAAAATTGTTAGTAGAAAACAAACAGATATACATCCATTAGAAATTCTGATGTGGGTGTTTGTGATTATTATTATTTTTGTTTTTACAGAATACTGATAAACCAGTTAAACTGCAAATATTTTGCTGAATTAAATTAATAATAATTAGAAACTTACACAGGCACATGTGGTACCAGCATGTGAGCAAGACTGATGGGGGAGTTCCACTATATGCAAAAATCAAATGTGGGAAAAATGCAGTAACAGTTAAGGAATATTAAAGGACCAATCAGATGTCCACACCTGGAAGTGCTTTAGTCACCATGAAGCAGATATTCAGAACCACTTAGTTGGATGATTTTCAACTTATCCGGCTAAGTAGCAGTGGCTGAATATCTGCCTGGGATCAGCAGCTGCTGCTTACCTGGATAACTATTTATTCGAATAAGTTTTTATCTGACTAAGTGGCGGGCATGGCGAGGGCTTTCTGGAGAGGAGCTGAATTAACAGGATAATTTATCCAACTAACTCTAGTTTTGCTGCAGACCTGTCCTAAAGTTAGCCAGATAAACTTATCAGACTAACTTTAGGATAGTCCGGTATATTCAGCGGCACCTTCATGCCTCTGAATATACAGGCTAAAACAGTAACTTTCAAATGGGTTCATGGATGCACATATACACGTGGGCATCAGCAAACACCCAGAGATGTGGCAATTTTATACCATGCGTGCATATATGCGCGTTTATCTGTGCACACCAAGCAGTATAAGTTGGCTTATGGATGCACAATTGCCTGTATTTTATAACAGATGTGCATCCAGTTTCACCAGTTCATTAAATAGTTTGTCTAATGTTTAGCTCGGTCCTTCAAACCCCCTGGTTCTTTAATCTGCACTCCCCTGAGTTAACTCAGACCCCCTCAAACCCGTGACAGATGCCTGTAACTTTTTTTTTTTAACGTACACCTCCTCCACAGCATGACTGGACCTGGGCATGTGCTCAGGTGCATAGGTACTTGCGTGGACATCTCTTGGCCTCACTGTGGAATGCCTACACCCTGCCCACGCCATGCCCATTTTTTTGGCCAATGCGAGATATTTTTGCATTGGCACTTGTGCACACATCTGCCTACCTTATAAAATCGGGTGGACAAGTGCAAGTGCAGATGTGCGCCCATGTCCCAATTTCAGTGCACGTCCAGCTTTTAAAATTCACCATCAGGCACCGGCGAGCGGGGAGGCCACCCTCCATCCTGGGCCCCCGCGAGAACTGAACACCAAACTGAATGGCAGGGGGAAAAAAGATACGGAACCAACAGCAGGAGGTGAGGGAAATGAATGACTGCGATTCGATGTGTGACCACGCCCCCCCTGACGTCACTGGGAGCCCCGGCGACGGTTGAAGAGCGCCTCACCATCAGGCGCCGGCGAGCGAGGAGGCCACCCTCCATCCTGGGCCCCGTGAGAACTGAACACCAAACTGAATGGCAGGAGGAAAAAAGATACGGAACCAACAGCAGGAGGTGAGGGAAATGAATGACTGCGATGCGATGTGTGACCACGCCCCCCCTTACGTCACTGGGAGCCCCGGCGACGGTTGAAGAGCGCCTCACCATCAGGCGCCGCACGCCGAAGGGGCGTGACAAAGGGGCTCTCCCCTTTGTGTACCCCTTCGTGCAACCCTTGTGCTACTAAAAAAAAAGAAAAAAAAATCTTTTATATTTTTCTGTAATTTAACCTTTATTCCAATTCTTTACCTTTTCTTTTCGCTTGTAACAATTTTAATTAGAAATGTTCATTGTATTAGAATATGGAAATTTATTTCCTGCTATTCTGTTTAATGTAAACCGGTATGATTTACATCGGATGTAAGAATGTCGGTATATAAAAATTAAAAATAAATAAATTAATTAATTAATTAATTAAGAGAATAACTTTCAAACAGCTGCGTGCACCCCAATATACACTTATATATGGGTGCACGAAAAACTACTCCTGTATTTATAACCTGTGCATATATGATATACAGAGGTTATAAATTATGGGCTGGATTTTCTAATGCCGCAAGACATACTGAATTTGGCGGTAATGGGGGGTAGGGGGTGAAACGGGGGGGGGGGGGGGCGGTCCTGCAATAGCCGGCAGCGATCGCACCTCCACGGTGCGATTGCTGCCGGCATCGCGCCAAATATCTACACCATAAAAGGTGTAGTTATTCGGTGTGAAACTGGCAGTGAAAAAGAAGCGTACCTTTCACTGTTGGTGAAGTCTTCGCAGCGTCAGCCCCGGTGCTGCCCCAACTCCTCCTCTTCCGGGGCTGACGCCGCCCCGACTCCACCCCGATCTTGGTATCGCATGCGATAAGGGACTTTTCACGTACGATCTGCATAGAAAATGACCCCCTATGTGCAAATGTATCCTGCAACTTGTGCTCGCATGTAAAAAAAAATGCACAAATTGCACTAATCTGCATAAATTCCAATTAATCTGGCTAACTAGCAGAACTTATCCAGATAAATTCTGATTTATCAAGCTAAGTAACAACAAAGCTACAACTTGGCTGGATAAATCTTAAAAGCACTACTTATTCAGCTAAGTCAGATAACCGGATAAGTCTCAATAGATTTACTAATCCAGTTGAGTAATATAGAGGATAAGTCAGGAATTTGTTAGGATAAGTGACAATACTTAGCTAGATAAGTCAGGAACTTGTCCAGATAAGTGCTGCTACTTAGCCAGATACATCAGAACATGTCCGATTAAGTGCTGCTTTCACGACTTACCTGGATAAGTTGGAATTTATCTGGATAAATTATACCCACATATTTTAACATCTAACTTTAAAAATATACACATGGAGATTTTACCTGTATAATTTACACATACTTCCTCCCCCCACCCCTCTCCCTGTATGTCAGCTTTTATGTGTGTAAGTCAGGAGATTTTCTAACATGCGAGCGGCAATGAAATTACTACCAGTTCATCCAGTACATCTTCAGGTCATTGAGACCCTCCTGGCTCTTTATCCTCAACTCCCCCAATTTCACTCAGACCCCTCACCCAGTCAGTATTTCACTTTTAAGATGTTTTGATCACTTTCTTCAGATATATAAACATAAAAACATGGAAACTTGATGGCAAAACAAACCATATGATGCATCTAGTCTGCCCATTTGTCCAATTTATATAGTCCTTACATACAGAGAAAGTATAAATATAATGAGTAAGCTGCCAAATCTACATGCATAAATTACTTATAAAATAAGAACTTACATATGTAAATGCTGGCCCTAACCCCAAAACATCCTTGGCCAGCCCCTTTTTTCATGCATGTAAATTTACACAGACTCTTACTCGTACATTTTAAACTTTATACAATAACAGATACACAAGTATATCATATTTACATGCATAGAAGCTGATTTTTATGCACACAACTTTTGAAAATTCACCTTTAATTTAGCCGGATAGGTTTATCTGGCAAATTATCCAGGGTCACACAGTGGCTGAATATTGACCTCCTAATGATATAGGAGAAACTGCCATTTTGGCAGCAAAAAATAACTAAGCCCTACCTGATACATTACTCTAAAATAAAGATGACCATGGTCCCCTAGGGCAATATATGGAAATCATCTTTTCAGTGTGCTCTGGCAGTCAAAAAAGCAAACAGAATGTTAGGAACTATTAGGAAGGGAATGGTGAATAAAATGGAGGATGTCATAATGCCTCTGTATCGCTCCATGGTGAGACCGCACCTTGAATACTGGGTACAATTCTAGTCGCTACATCTCAAAAAGGATATAGACGCACTACAGAAGGCATAGAGAAGGGTGACCAAAATGATAAAGAGTATTGAATGGCTCTCCTATGAGGAAAGGCTAAAGAGGTTCGGGCTGCTCAGCTCAGAGAAGAGATGGCTGAGGGGAGATATGATGGAGGACTACAGAATCATGAGAGGACAAGAATGAGTAAATGTGAATCAGTTGTTTACTCTTTCAGATAATAGGACTATTAGGTTAGCAAGTAGCACATTTAAAACAAATCAGAGAACATTTTTTACTCAACACACAATTAAATTCTGGAATTCATTTCTAAAGTATGTGGTTAAGGCAGTTACCTTAGCTGGATTTAAAAAAAGGTTTGGACAAGTTCCTGGAGGATGAGTCCATAAATTGATATTGGTCAAGTCAATTCCATGATACTAATGAAGATAATAAGCCACTGCTTATTATCGCCATTAGTATCATGGGATCTATTTAATGTTTGGGTACTTGCCAGGTACTTGAATCTTGGATTGGCCATTGTTAAAAACAGGATGCTGGGCTTGTTGGACCCTCGGTCTGACCCAGTATGTCAACTTGTTTTTATTTCAGCAATTTCCTCCTTCTTCTTTTTTATTACCTCAACCGCTAATTGTTTTTCTTAAAAAATTAGCATTTGTAAGGTACATGTGTTGAAAGTATCTGCCTATTTTGAAACTCCTATTTGTATGGGTGGACAAGAGAGGATAAAATAGTATGCATACTTTTGAAAATGTCAAGCATATTTGTTATTTTACTCCCTCCATCTTAAACACACCCAAAGGAATGTCTCAGTTAAGGGGAAGCCTCTGTGAACGTTTAGCCCGAAAGAAGAGAACAATGTTCAACTAGGCTATTTTCCTGAGCAAATTACCTATTTACCTAGGTAAATCATTTTTGCAAACTGTCCTCTTAAGGGGAAATTTTCACTAAGCAGTTTAGCACCAACAAATGTGGGTACTTTTTTCCAAATTGCCTTATCATTTTTTCAAAGGGAAACATCTGAAATAGTTTCTTTTACAAATTTGCAAATGAGAGAGAGGCAAGATGGGGTCTAGAGCTGAATAATGAATGGGAAGAGCTTTGGTTGTCCAATAGATTTCTGTTTTTTTATTGTTACTTGCCTGCTTTAACTTCTTTATGATGAATAAAAGGAAAGGGGGACCTCGGACTTACCCTGCAGTCCCTGGTTTTCCTGGATCAAGGACAATGAACTCCTTTATATTGTGACCTTCATCAGAATCTTGGGGTATGCGGTATCTGGGGGCGGGGAATGTGCCCTTACTCTTCCTTGATTCCAGCACTTTTTTCAGACCTAATAAAAGATGATTTCTCCCCCACCACCACTATCAGAGAGCCCATGGAGGGGAAAGCATTCTCTTATTCTCTTCTTCTACAGCTTCGGCACTGCCTTATGACAATCTGAGATTGGTGATACCAGCATGGGAAACACAGGGAGGAAGCTCTGTGGCTTCTGCTGTGCTGGCTCCAGGGGAAAATAGACTGTCCTGGGAAATGGCACCCCTAGGATCCTCAGGTTTCTGGGTCTCTTTGTATGTGGGAATATTGGGACTAGCTTCCAATTATAGTAACCATCTGACATAGAAAGCCATTGTGGGGTTAGGCAACATGCTTACTGCACAAATGGCTACAACTGCAGTCAAATTAAGCTACTTGAGGTAAGTGAAAATTGCAAGAAGTCTGAACTACTGAATTTAGGCGTTGTTTAAAGTACTGGTTCTTAATCTTGTCCTAAGGGCAGACCTAGCCAGTAATGAATATGCATGAGATAGATGTATTATGGGGATGGGCTGGAATGTGGTTTATGTCAAATGTAAGTTTATGTCAAAAGGGAGTGGCGTTTCAGAGGGAGGAGTAGTGGTCCAAAACAGCACTATTTTATTTTTTGATAAACTTGGCTATTTGGGACGCCAGATAGGGGGAGGGGTCACACCAGATCCTCAGGGGTTTTGATGCCATCATGGGGCCTTAATCAGGCCACTCAGGACATTTAAGAAGATGGTAACCCCTGACTAAGGGTCACCATCATGCGCTGGTGACTAGGGACATTTTGCTGCAGAATTTTACCTAGTGTCATTTTACTACTGGGAAAAATCACGTGGGATTTAAAAACTCAATATTGAATACTACAGCTTTGTGAATTCTGCTGTATTTTTCCTTCCTCTTAGACTGTAAGCCCTATGAGGACAGGAAAGTACTTAATGTACCCTCAGAGTATCTCGCCTTGAGCTATCAATAAAAAAGGTGTGAGCTAAATATAAATAAACAAACAATGTACATGCACTGCCTCCATTGTACACAAATCTACATCATGCATATTCATTGTAGACATCCTGAAAACCTTACTGGCTACGTATGTCCTAAGGACTGAGCTGAAAACCACGGAAGAGAATCAGGACAACCAATTTTTTGGGACTCGGGAAACGTATTAAAGATATTTTTTCTACATTCAAATCTTGAAAGTATGGGAAATCCATATTTGCACTTGATAAACGTTTCCGAGCATCCAGTCTATTTCTTTAGTGGTGGCTTTTATGCACTATTTGGGAGAAGTTCTGAAGATTCCAGCTAACACAATGCCTCTAGTTATAAGGGCTTAATATCTATCTCCATTTGTTTAAAAAAGAGGTGACAGGAGGGCAATCTGATCTGTCGCTAATATCAGATGATAGTTTGAACTTGACTACTGTACCAGAGCCCTCACATGAGAAAGTCACTCTAGCAACACTGATTGTGTCTTTAGCTCTGGAATCTGATAGGGAATGGATTTTGCATCGTTTCTTTAAGTGTTATGAAGAGTTAGTTTTGAATTTAAGAGTTAGAATTTTCTCTGACATTGCAAAAGCTACACAGAAAAGGCACAAGCAGTTTCTTTTGTTCAGACCCAAAGTACTTCAGTTATGTGCTTTGGATTGAAATGTCCCTGCAAATACTATATTAAGTATCAAAATGCTTTCTACTTGTTCTTCAAACCTGGACAGCTGAGTTTCTTTCTTCGTGATAAGATTGTGCAGCCAGCGACAGTTTATCCTCTTCATCGCCCTTTTAATTTTCCTACATTGTCTCTCCTTATTTAATTGTTGATGGAACCACTCTGGGATTTGCATTTTTTCATTTTTTTTATAGTTGTCTTCGTGGTATTGATTCTTTTAATATAAGTGGACTTTGAATCTTAAATAAGATTTATTTTCAGTCATGGCTGTATATTTTAGGATCTTTGTAGCCTTGCCTGTGATGTAAAGACTCTGATATTTCATTGCAAGTGTTTTGCTTGATGTTTATTATGAAAAACTAATTAAGATGAATACCCAAAATGTTTACCATGTAACGAAATCTAAATATATAACCTGTTATACGAGGAAAGTCTGTATGAGATCAGGTATACCTTCATACGATGCTATTGATAATATAGCTATCGTGTCTGTGAGCCATACCGTTGGGCTTCATAAATCATTAGGTACCTGGATCTCTTATCTCTTATGCTGATTAATGTCCACTTCCACTCTCAATGTTGAGAAATGATGTTCTTACATGAAGCCTGGCCAAAATAATAAAGCCTTTTGCATCCAATTCAATCACTTATCTTGTGTTGCTATTGTGGTCAATCTTGTGCAGCCGACATCTAGATGTTTCGGAGTGGCTAGGCTCCTTCTTCAAGAGCCAAATATTGACAAGAATAACCTGTGGAACGCTGTATATCTGCACAGAGAGTATAAAAAAGACATCCTTTAGTTATTGAAAAAATCACTAAACTTATGGTCACTGGTGGTGGAGATCGATACATACATACAGAAGTGGCACTGTACTGTGGAAAAAATTTCCTTCTCGCAAATATGAACGATGTACTGTCGCTGCGGTCAAATGTGCTCTGCAGTGATCACATGTGTTGGTTGACCAAAAGATCTATTCGGATGGCCAGAAATTACATTTCTACAAAAGATAACTGTGTGTTGTATCACTGAGGTTCTGGGCAAATTTTCTAACTATTGCCTGTAGAATGCTGTGAAAAGAGTGAAAGCAAAACTGTGAATTTCCATCTAACAAAGAAGTAAATGCATGACTGAAAAAACAGAATAAACACTCACTTTGTGATTAGTGGCGGCTCTCAGCGGCGGGAAGTACTGCACCTTTGACTGGCGCTGAGGCGCCGGGGAAAACGCCATATTTAAAGGGAATCCCTTCGTGGTCAGTAAGTGACGTATCGAACCGATGCTGTTGACGTCACTGGTTTGATTAAACAAGGTTTATGTTACAGTTAAATGAGTGAAAGCCACTCTATTTTGTCATTGAGTCCGAGAGGTTCCAGAGTATTAAGACGGTGAAGCCAAGCATTTTCTTTCTTATTCAGTGTGCTGACTCGATCGCCTCCTCTCCATGATGAGCGTACATGCTCAATAATGGACCATTTGAGGTTGCTAAATGCATGTCCATGGTCAATACAGTGCTGCACTGTAGGAGCCCTCAGATCTTGATTGTTAATCCTACATTTATGCTCAGTAAGACGTGTCCTGATTTTACGTTTGGTCCGTCCAATATACACTTTGGGACATGGGCACTGGAGGGCATAAATGACGAAGTCTGTGTTACAGTTAACATCACAATTGATTTTTACTCTGAATCCAGTGGAGGGATGGCATCAGGTGGTACCTTGATTAGCTTGAGAACAAAAAGCACATTTTCCACAGAGCGTTTGGCCTGTGACTACTGGGGTCTTTGGTTCTGGAATGGACGCTCTAATAACCTGTTGTCTAATGTTTTGGCCTCTGGAATAAACAAATATGGGTACTTGGTAAAATGCCGGATGAGGGCTCAAAACATGCCAGTATTTCAATAGAATCTGTCTAATCGGTGACGTCAATTGAGAGTGTTGCAAAATGCAGACTAAATCCGTATTGACTGGCTTATGTTTGTATTGTAAGAGTGATTCTCTATTTGAGAATGTTGCTCTTTTGTAAGCGTGGGTAATAACTTGTTTAGGGTATCCTCTAGCAAGAAATCGAGATGTAAGCGAATGTGCTTGACGTTGGAATTCATCTTCCTCTGAACACAGTCTACGAATGCGGAAAAACTGGCCTACAGGTAGGCCTTCCTTAAATCGTCTAGGATGGTGGCTGTCAAACCAAGTTACCAAGTGTTAAGTTTGGTGAGTCGTGGGAAAGCCCCCAACCAGCTGCACTCAGCCTCGAGAGTCGCTGAAGCCAAGGAAGTCTCTGCTGCAGCTGGAACACCGTCACCATGCTTCTCTCATTGGTCTCCTTAGGCACGCGCATGGTGTGCATCTGAACTTAATGGCCCCATGATGACAAAGTGCCTGAGGCACTGGGAGAAGACGTCAGAGCCAGCTGGGGATTTAAACCCCAGCTGCGCTTCCAGTCAGCTCCTCAGCAGCAGGTCTCTTGTTCTGAAGTGCATGTTACCTGCATTCATATCTGCCTCATCCTTGCTTCACCTTTTCCAGCCTTGTCCAACCTTACCTTGTCTTGCCTTTCTAACCTGTCCTGCATCATCTTGTCCAAGCCTGCCTTCCCTTGCCTCTCTAGCCCACCCTGACTTAGTTCTTCCAGCTTTCCTTGCCTTGCCCTTCTTCTCTAGCTTGCTTCACCTTGTTCAGTCCTTCCTCTTGCCATTACTTCAGACTGACTTCATGCCATTGACTTTTTCCTGGACCTTGACTATGCTTGCTTGTTGCCTACCATTGACCACTGTCTGGACCTGACCTTGTTGACCCTTGGAATGTCTCTGGTATCTTCTCTGACCACTGCCTGCCCAGACTCAGCTTGGCCCCAGATTCTCTCCCTCTTTCCTTGCCCTATGGGACTTTTGCCTAAGTCTTGCTTGTCCTTGGAACCCAAAGGCTCATCCTGCGGGAAAAGGGGTTGGTAAAGGCAAAGCTCTTGACCAGACCCTTACCAGGGTACAAGCTCCACTTATAGGCTTGGACCTAGGGGGTTCACTTCCTAGACTGTGTCATCCACACCACAGCACAAATATCCACTTTCCTTACACAGAGGGCCTTTGGGTAAAGTTTTGCAATGTCATCTTCTGTACACGGCCTTCATTTTTTATACCATCTCTTGGCAAGTAGTAATGCCCTCTCAATAGGATGCACACTAAAAAGTAAGCATTCTGAGGTAAGTATTAAATAATGAAATGCTATCAATGCCTGATAAATAGTGAAAGCTGAGCATACCATATTATTTACTTTGCTCATGCTAAATCCTTATTTGTTTGTTCCACCCAATTGGCTATACAGGATGGAAGAAGGAAGAATGCTGGGCTCTGGAAAGGAAGGAGTAAAAGTGCTGGGGTCAAACTGGGAAGAACATAAGAACATAAGAAATTGCCATGCTGCATCAGACCAAGGTCCATCAAGCCCAGCATCCTGTTTCCAACAGAGGACAAACCAGATCACAAGAACCTGGCAAGTACCTAAACACCAAGAACATCCCAGGCTACTGATGCAATTAATATCAGTGGCTATTAGCTAAGTAAACTTGATTAATAGCAGTTAATGGACTTCTCCTGCAAGAACTTATCGAAACCTTTTTTGAACCCAGCTACACTAACTGCACTAACCACAGCCTCTGGCAACAAATTCCAGAGCTTAATTGTGCGATGAGTGAAAAAGAATTTTCTCCGATTAGTCTTAAATGTGCTACTTGCTAATTTCATGAAATGCCCCCTCATCCTTCTGTTATCTGAAAGTGTAAATAACCGATTCACATCTACTCATTCAAGACCTCTCATGATCTTAAAGACCTCTATCATATCCCACTCAGCCATCTCTTCTTTTCTTATATTTTGTAAATTGCTCTTTCTTCAGTATTCCACTCTTCAGAATCTGGTTTCTCAAGTTTTTTATTTCGATTTTATCTTTGTTTCTGTTTTGTAGACCCTTATTTCCATATTAGATAAGAGTTGGTCTCTGTTTGCCTGTGTGTGACTGAGGTGCAGTTTTTCTGCTAGTGTGTAGTTTCTCTGAAGGAATATGTAACAGTCAGGCTTGTTCTGTTATCCCAGTAGGTGATATATTAATGTTCCAGGGGCTGGTGTAGTATTTGTATTGCTGCTTTTTCGTAAGGTTGCTGTTTCAGTTCTAAGAGTCAGTGCTGTGACTGTATGGTATGGAAAGTTATAGACATCCCTTTTTTTGCAGGAGTTTGTGTTACTTCACAAAATGTTTAGCAGTTGAAGGATATTTTTTGCTGTTGTGACACAAGAATTTGAATATTTTTTTTCATGGTTGGTTGTAATGTGAATTGTCCTAGCTCTGCTCTATACCTGCTCTGATGATTAATGCTATTTTATTGTAGTTATGATAATTTCTAGCTTTCTGCAAAGAGGATTCATGAAAGAATATATTGATTTTTATTTTATTACATGATTGATTGAATTTGTTTGTTTTCTTTCCTTTTTACATGATATACTTGTGGATTTATAAAAGCAATAAATATAAAATAAATTAATACAGAATAATAAAGAATTTTTAATGCTGGTAAGTACTTGAAATGATTGACGTATAATGTTTTAAAGTTTCACTCATGATGATAATGGCTTTGCAAACTACTTAGAAAGCCATTGTAAGGTGCAGTACATGGCATTATTTATCAATAAGAATACAACTAGTAGGTCTCAGATCTGCATGCCTAAAGCCTACCCATGTTAACCTTGTGCCCACCCAAAAAAATAAGGTCTGGATATACCACTGGTTGGGACGGGGTATTTATTATTCTTATCCATTGCCAAAAGGGAGAAGGCAGGGGAAATTTTGGCTCCAGCACTTCTCTGAGCTCCCTTAGTATCTTGGGATGTATATGATCCAATCCCATGGCCTTGTCCACTTTCAGTTTTGCTAGATCCTTCTAAACACTCTCTTCTGTAAATAAGGCAGTATTTAGCACACTTCCATTTGTGCTCTTGCCGAGCAACAGCCCTCCTCCAGGGTCTTCTTTATTTAGCATCGAACTTAAGTATTTATTAAATATTTCTGCTATTCCTCATTTTTTCCATACATTGCTAATTGTCTCCTTTCAATTTTAAAATTCTATCACTGTCCTTCTTCCATTCTCTGAAATATTTAAAAAATGTTTTTGTCTCCTGACTTTACCTATTTTAGAGATTCTTTCTTTTATGTATTTATTTATTTAATTGTTTTTATATACCGGTATTCTATTTACATATCACATCGGTTTACATATAACTTGAAGGTGCAGGAAGCAAAGCATTTCCTTGTCAAGTACAGGGAATGGCTAGATAACATTAATGTGATAGAATACAGTAACAAGAGTAAAACAGTAAAATTAACAACAGTATAAATAATAGTAATAAAATTAAATAACATTGGTATATGGTGGATCTATGAAAGTGACATATGAGTTATGTAGCATAGAGCTTGACGGAGTGGAAAAAGTGTATTGTGGGAAGCATGATGGATATTAAATGGAAGGAAGAGTATTCATAAGTATAGTAGTTGCAGGTGGTGTTTTGCCCTGATTGCATGGTTAGGGCCTGGTTTGGGGGGTCGTTTGTGTCTGTAGTTGGGAAGGCTTTGTGGAAAAGCCATGCTTTAAGATTTTTCTTGAACGATTGGGTGGATGGATCAGTTCTTAGTTCTGTGGGGAGTTGTTCCATAGGGTGGGGCCAGCTATTGAAAGTGTTTGTTCCCTTGTTGATATCCATTGAGTGGCTTTTGGGGGTGGTGTTTGTAGTAGGCCAGAATTTGATGAGCAAAGATTCCGTGTGGGGGTATGGAGCTTGATGTTTTGCTTTCCTCCTTCAGTTTCACCCTGTCTTACTCTTTCTGAGTTCCTTTCTACTTTTGAATGCTGATTTTTTATCTTTACAACAAAATAAAGAATCCACAAAGACAGGAAGTCAGTAGTGAAACTACAAAATATTAATCCTGAAGCAAATGGGGAGTGGGTGTCTTAGCTCAGAGAGACCTCATATATGAATGCCAAAAGGCTAAGCTAGTGAAAGCTTTTGATAGCATTGATAGCACTGAGTGATTTAATCATTGGTCTCTATGGGCTATGTGTGAAGGGTGCTCTATCATGAAAGCTACCCAATATGCACTTTGAGACTATATGTACTTCAAACACGGATTGCTCAATTTTAAGGCTTAAATCCAAGAGATGTACTTATCTTGGGTCCGTTGACAAGCCTTAAAATGATGCTAGAATGGTATACTCCGCCATAGTCCCGACACAGTGTGTTTCGGAGAGAACCTCCTTCTTCAGGGGGTTGGGTACCACTATAGTCGGCTCTGTCGTTGTCCGGAAATATTTTTGCATGTGATGCTGAATTGATTATTTGAGACATCTATCCACACCGCTAAAAGCTATATTGAGACACCATTGGCGCTGCCGCACAAATAATCAATTCAGCATCACATGCAAAAATATTTCCGGTATGTGCCGGTTTTCCCCGCCCTCCCCTTCCCCTCCCCCCTTCCACAGATTTACGATTTTTGACGATAAATCAGGGGAATTCCTAGTATATATCGCCTCTAACGATTTTTGACGATTTAAAATATATCGGATGATATTTTAAATCGTCAAAAAACGATTCACATCCCTACTGTAGACCACTCTAATATAAATGGAAGAACCATCTTTTTTTTAAGACAGCCTACAAGGCTTCTTCCCTTCCCCACACCCCTTGCATGTCAGTTGCTTGGATACTGTTTATGACATAAAAACTACTTCTCCCTCTTTTCTATCGTTTTTGTCCTTTCTAAACAGGTGACAGACAGTATGACAATATCCCAATAATGAGACTCATTGAACTATGTATTTGTAATAGCAACAATATTTAAATCCAATTCCGCCATCTGGAATTTTATTGCCCATACTACAAGCATTTATGCTCATATCTTTCCAGCATTTCTCTTTTGGCTTGCTGCTCTTCCTGGTCTCTTCTGCTGCCCTTTTGCTTAAGAGAAACATAGAAACATAGAAACATAGAAATGATGGCAGAAGAAGACCAAACGGCCCATCCAGTCTGCCCAGCAACAAGAACTATTGAGCTAAATGATTTTGATATGTCACCACCAACTTCCTGAATTTGTTGGCGGTGACATTCCAATTTAATTGGTTTCCTTCTGTCAACCCTGTCTTCTAGTTTAAATGCCTGATGACATATGATCTGAATTTCTCACTTACATTTTAATATGCCAGTGCACGCAAATACCAGCAGATACCCGCATGGCAGGCGGAACCAAGCGTGTGCCAAGCACATTTTCAAAACTGTCCGGCCACGCGGGTATCTCCTGGTATTTACTTATTTTATTTATTTATTTATAGGTTTTTATATACCGACAACCGTTTGCACATCGTGTCGGTTTACAGATAACTTAAAACATTTTGGCAGTGTCATTACATAGAACCTTTTGGCAGTGCCATTACATAGAACAGTAAACTATGCATACAAGAGAAAAACATGAACATATGGAAACTGGGTAACTATTTACAGGGAACGATGGTTCCTCAACCGGGGACGGATGAGAGAAAAGTCGACAGGAGCACATTGTAAAGATATTACATGGAGAACACTGTAAACAGCTCAGGAGGTCATCAGGGAGAAGGTTATTGGGAGAAAAAGTCAACAGGAGCACATTGTAAAGGGTAATACAGGAAATGCATTATACACAGCTTAGGGGGTATATGTAAAAGAGCCAAAGTTTTGAAAAGGGGTGGGGTGGGGGTGGGGTATGGGCATGGGTGGGGGTGAGGCTGGGGCTTACCGGGACAGTGCCTAATGGTGCTATCCCGGTGAAGCACGTGCCGGCAGCTGGCTGGTATGTGGAACTCATTCCTGCTTCAACGAACGGCTAAGTTCCAAAACAAAAAATATCAGCTCAGTTAGGGTGGGTTTAGGGGTTGGGGAGGTTATGGATTCCATTGCCGCATGTATATTTCAAAATCCCCCCTTCCGCATATGAGTCGTGCGTTGACGCATGTATGTTATAAAATTGGTGCATCAATGTGCGCATGCCGGGACCCATGCTCACATGGACGCCCATGCGGCTCTTTAAAAATTTACCCCACAGGATCTTCTTTCCTGCTATGGACAGATGTAGGTAATTTTTAAAGCCTTTTACTTTTCCATATACCGAGGTCTGCATAAGAATTTTCTTTTCCATGTGAGTTATATTTGACTTTGCCACTCTGGAGTTAGGAAATTCCTTCTATTATTCAGGTACATAGGGACTACAGCTATGGTCTAATGATTCATTCTTCTCACAATCGAGTAGATTTTCAAAGGGATTCCTTGTATAAGAACACTAAGGGGTAGATCTTAAAAACATACGCGCGCGCGGACAAAAGTACGCTGGATTTTCTAAGATACGCCCGTAGCCGCGCATATCTTATAAAATCCGGGGATTCGGCGCGCGCAAGGGGGTGCACATTTGTGCAACCTGCGCGCGCCGAGCCCAGCGTGCGCTGCCTGTTTCCTCCGAGGCTGCTCTGATTTCGGAGCGGCCTCGGAGGGAACTTTCCTTTGCCCTCCCCCCACCTTTCCCTCCCCTCCCCCCCCTCACCCCCCCCCCCCCCCCCCGGCCCTATCTAAACCCCCCCCCTTACGTTTGTTGGCAGATTTACACCTGCTGAAAGCAGATGTAAATCTGCGCGCGCCAGCAGACTGTTGGTGCGCCATCACCCGACCCAGGGGCTGGTCCGGAGGCCTTGACCACGCCCCCGGGCCGGCCCCCGAAATGCCGCATCACACCCCTGAAACGCCGTGTCATTCTGCAACGCCCCCCGACACGCCCCCGACACGCCCCTATTACGAAGCCCCGGGACTTACGTGCGTCCCGGGGCTCTGCGCACACCGGTGGCCTATGCAAAATAGGCGCGCCGGCGCACGAGGGCCCTGCGCGCGTAAATCCGGCCGGATTTACGCACACAGGGCATTTAAAATCCACCCCTTTATATGTATGTGTGCATAAGCGATTTTCAAAATAGGCTCAGTATGCACATACTAGCATATTCAATCAGGAAAATATGTGTAAACAAAGTGGGCATGTTTGGGGCATGTCAGGGCACAATTTGCTTTTTTATAACAAACAACCACATGAAGTTAATGAAGAATTCACAAACTTTGTTATTTAACAAGCCAAATTTAAACTTTCTTTGTCCTTTGTGATATGGTGTTTGACATGTTTGTTGGAGTTGATGCAGAGGGCTTAGGGGGCTAATAAAGAAATTGTTATTCGTACCCAAAATTGTTTTTGGCATCTCTTGTAGTTTTTTTTTTTTTTTCTGTTGGTCTGTACTTCTTTGTCATCCAAGGTTTGCTTCCTTTCTTTTAGGGGAATCCTTTCACTAGATGATAATGCATCACTGGAGGTGTATGGGTATGTCACCGGAGCTAACTGGAAGGGTGTGTGTGTGTGTGTGTGTCACTGGGACCAATTTCACTTAAACTCTAAAAGGTTGCTTTGTGTGGGTCCTTCTCCATCATAAAATGAGCATGTGGGTATGGGGGATGAAGTAATGGTAACAGCTATAACTCACAGCTAGGAGCTTTCATGAGAAATCCTTCAAATCCTTTTTCCTACATGCTTTGTATTATACTTAGGCCCAGGAGGAATCTCTATATCGAATCGAGATGTGCAATCGTTTATCACGAATTAGGCAATTACAATGAAATTGCCTAATTCGTCGTGGGTCGGGGGCACCGAACCCTGAAAAGGAGTTTCCTTGAACTTTAGGGAAAATCTGTTTTTCGGATTTGTACGGGGAGAGGGGCGCATTTTTTTAAAGTTAAAAACCACCCCAATGATTAAGATTAACTATAATACAACCACCCCCCCCCCATCCTGATCCCTCCCCAAGACTTACTAACATCCCTGGTGGTCCAGCGGGGTCCCGGGAGCCATTTGTCCCTCCGTGCCCAGCGTGCCAGCCTCGCTCAAAATGGTGCCGATAGCCTCTGAACTACAATGTCACAGGGGCTACCGGCGCCATTGGTCAGCCCTGTCACATGGCCATCGGCGCCATCTTGTGTTCCTACCATGTCACAGGGGCTGACCAATGGCGCCGGTAGCCCCTGTGACATAGTATGGGCAAGGCTATCGGCGCCATTTTGATTACTGGCAGCCGACAACAAAATCGCTCCCGGACCCCGCTGGACCCCCAGGGACTTTTGGCAAGTCATGGGGGGGGGGGCAGGAGGCCCCCCCCAAGCTGGCCAAAAGTCCCTGGGGGTCCATCAGGGGTCCCGGAGTGATCTCCTGCCCTCGGCCATTGGCTGCCAGGAGGTAATAACATTAACCTTAACCTTAACAAGAAGAAGAGGCAAAAAGTTACAATCTCGGTATAAAAAAAGCACTAAATAAATAAATAAAGTCTTTTCATGATTTTGTTGACTTCTATCATATTCCTCCCTCAGTCATCTCTTCTCCAAACTGAACAGACCTAACTTATTTAGCTTTTCTTCATAAGGCAGTCATTCCATGCCCCTTATCATGTGGTCGCCCTTCTCTGCACTTTCTCCAGTGCAGCTATATCCTTTTTGAGATGTGGTGACTAGAACTGCACACAGTGTTCAAGGTGCGCTCTCACCAGGGAGCAATACAGAGGCATTATGACATCCTCCATTTTATATTACATTCCCTTCTTAATAATTCCTAGTATTCTAATTGCTTTTTTGATCACCACAGCACACTGGGCCGACAATTTCAATGTATTATCCTCTGTGATGCCTAGATCTGTTTCCTGGTTGGTAACGCCTAAAATACAACCTAACATTGTGTAAGTACAGCAAGGGTTATTTTTCCCTATATGAATCACTTTGCACGTGACAACGTTAAATTTCATCTACCATTTGGAAGCCTAATCTTCCAGTCTCACAAGGTCCTCCTGCAATTCATCACAATCCACTTGAGTTTTAACTATTCCGCATAATTTTGTGTCATCCGCAAATTTAAACACTTCACTCATTGTACCCCTTTCCAGATCCCTTTATAAATATATATAAAAGCACCGGTCCAAGTATAGATCCCTGAGGCACTCCACTGTTTACATTTTTCCACTGTGAAAACTCAATAAAGATATTTGAATTGAAAAGAGTTCCTACCTGCACAACTATATGTCACCTCTTCTCTGCTGGACGATTTACTGTGTGATGTTAGTAGTGGTGAAACAGGCACTATGTATCTCTCTATAGGCTATAGCATTGATTGTGGCTTGGCAACATTCATATCTCTGGTACTTTATGGAGGTAGCACCTAAGTGATGACTTCAAGTTCTGTAGTATTTTGCCCCTTAAAGCAAAGACATGCAGGGGGATAGGTCTGGAATGTGGACCCTAGTCAACTGGAGCTAACTTGAGCAGCAATAAGGGTAGATGAGTGGAGAATAGAGGAAAGGACTGCTTGCCTAGCTAAATGCAGGCCAGTTTGTGAGTTTGAGAGTGAGTGCAAGAGGCTGTTCTGATAGTCTAGACAGGGATTGCATGGTATCTTGCATGGGTAAGAAGAAGACTTACATGAAATTTAATCAATTACATAACTTGTATATAGTAATAAAAGCCTTTTAACATGTTAAGAAATTGTTTTTAAAACAAATAGGGGATAGGAGTGGTAAAACTAGGGAAATAGGTATAATACATAAATAAAAGACCCCAGGAACCTCAGTAGTACTGGTTCTGATAGGCGAAGAGGACTGAGAGCTGTGATGGTTGCATGCCTGCCAGCTAAAGAGTGGTCATGAAACCCTCTTGAGTCTGAATGATTCAATCCACCATATCAGCAAGCCTCCTGAGCACAGTCCACATCTTGGAAATATCTTTCCCTGTCAGCCAGCTTTTGCAACCATGGGGTGCTGGATGGATCAAGGGGAGGCTACCCAGCGAGAGGCTCACTTCCATCTCCCACCAATGGCTGATTACTATCAAGACCAGTGTCCTGAGGTCAGCGGGGGAAAATAGGTGAAAAACCGACAGAGATGGGGATGGAAGGAAAGGCCCCTGATGCTGCAGTTGCAAGTTGGGGCTGGTGGTGGTGGTGGCCACTGGCCACTTGCAGCCAGTACAGCAGCTGCTCCAGTAAAAGGACTGGGTCCAGGGATTCCTGCTCATCTTGTTGCTCTTCCTCCTCCTCTTTCTTCTGCGCCTCCTCCTCGTCAGAACTGGTGGGGTTTGAGAACAGATAAAAATATGTGTGGCAAGCCTTAAAGCCGGTATGCACTAAGAAGTAGAATTTGACCCACTTTTGGGCGCACACGTGCGCGCATTTGTGAGTGTGCTCACATGGAAATGACCATTTTATAATATACGTGCATCTATGCGCCTATGTGCACGCTTGTTATAAAATCGGTTATATATGCATACATGTGCGCATGATTTTACATTGACACGATCATTGTATGCGCATATGGCAACTCAAGCGCGTAAATGGGGGGAATTTTAGCAGCTACGCACGCCGACGCAATTACCTGTTTCTTCAGTTTGTTCCCAGTTTGACCCTAAACCCCCTAGCTAACTTGCCTCCCTTGTATCCTATTATCCTGAGCCTTAAAACTCCACTGACTAGCCTAGGTTTTTTTGTTACATGACTTACACGCCATCCATAGCAGAAGTAAAGTTATACGGTAGGGGACCCCGGTGCGCGCTTGTGCGCATAAACCCTTACGCACAGTATTCATGGTGCAGTTCCGGCCTGCCCATGTCTCACCCATGCCCCACCCAGACCACACCCATGCCCTGCCCCTTTTGGTAAAAAATTGCTTGTGTGTGTACCTGCACGGTTTTTAAAATCCACATGGCATGCGCAACGCTGAGTCACATGCATACCTCCTGCCTTCGGCGCGCGTAGGGGTTTTAAAATCTACCAGTCAGGTTTGATGTGCTGCATCATACAAATTTGTAACTGGTCCCACTCTAGGCAGTGCTGCTCCTGGGCTTTCTTCTTGAGGTCAGAGAAGCAGCAGGAATAAAATGCTCTCAGTTAAATGTTGCAGATTCAGTGACCTCTTCAATGGTATGCTTTCAGGAGATTTTCTCCCGGACCGCGACGAAGTAATGTTCACGTTCGCGAGGCAACATTGAAGCGTAACCGAAGATAACTTGGCACACGCAAACACAGCCAGACGGGTTCCTGAAGCAGCACAGGACGCGAAACGTGCACGTTGAACTGTACTCTGGACTGCATTCAAACTAATTGGAAGTGTAGCACCCTCCACGGACATTGATTCTCACAAGGGAAGTATCTCTGTCATTTTTACTTACAAAGAAAAAAAGAAAAAAAGTAAAAAAAAAAAAGAAAAAGTAAAATACAAATTGAAAACACATGGGTAAAATAGTGACCAATGATTAAAGATGATCCCTAATGCGGCTTGAGAGCAGACATGGCAGAAGCTAGCGGGATGGTATGAGAGTCACTTACTCATGAGCATATTTGAGAATCGGTACCACTTATGTCTATTGGAGAAATTCTAATAACCTAACATACTTAGATATATTTATTATTGAGCTCGTTAGTGTATGAATAACGATTGAGTTTGTTGATATTTTATGCTTTCATTCATGCCAGTTAACCCCATATCCACTGTTGCATTAGTTCATCATTGTACCTTCAGACATCCATATATGCAGTTTGGCTTTTGGCCACCACCCCCAACGTCTACCTATCCATCCAGCCTCCCTGCACTCCTGTTTCCCCTGCCATTCCCTAACCCCCCCTTTCCCCTATTTTCCTTGAGGTACTTATGTCCTGGGGATAGGAGGCTCTGTGGTTGAACTCCGTTCTGAGGCACTGCCAGGCCTGCCTCATGACACTATTGCTTCTTCAAACTCCCCAGATGAGGAGCAGCATGCCCTTATTATGAACGAAGGGGGATGCCAGCCTGTCCACATCCCTGGTGGCAAAGTTGAGCTATCTTGCCATTTGGGGGGCATTTTCAAATAAACCCACCCAGCAACATTGGAAGTGCTCATGCATTTGAATAAGTACCAAAGTTCCTGACTATAAACATAATATTGTGTGTACTGTGAAAGTATGCGCAGCATTATGTCCATGTATGTGTGTGTATTGTAAAACATGTGCAGATGAGTCTGTGCCTATATCAATTCTCCACAGACCCATATACCCACGCGGAGATGTTTAAAATTTATCCTCCCTGACTGATTTTCTCTTTCTCTCTCTCTCTCTCTCTTTGTTCATTCTCACTCCACTCTTTATAGCCTGGATAAACTTAATGTGTACAGAACATGTTTCCATTTTATGTACTGTATGAGTACAAGGATCATTGTCAATTGCTAAAGTACAGAAATCCATTAAATGGTACCCAGCAGTATTTCTTGAATCATTTTTTTTATATTCATTGTTAGGTTATTGTAAAAGAAGAAAAACAGCTAGCACATGGCAACTTTAGTCAGCATTTCTGAACTGGGAATGATAAACACCTCTCCCTGGCTCTGGCATTTATCAGTACTGAGATATTATTACCACATAGAGTCACAGCACGGTTACTGTTATCATCGAAAAAACGAGCCAGCTAATCTTAATGGTTTGTAAAGCCGTTACCTGCACTAGTCTGACATTTATCATGATCATTTTACCACATAGATCCTACACAGCAAAGGTCTTTTATCTGGAAGGGACATCACTATGAATTATTATTTGCAGCTAGGTAGAAAATTGTATGTTGTAGATACCTTTTCTCATTATAAATCACATAGTTACATTTCACTATTCTACCACACAAAGCTGCTGAGCCTAGGGTTTCACCACAGTTCGATTTTTTTGAAGTTCCCTGAAAAATATTAGGTACCTACTGTTGTACTAAAATGCCTTATATTATTTGTAAACATTTTGTAGAAAGTAGTGCACATACAGAAATTGGTCCTCTTGCTTTTCAAAAGGGAATTGGTAAACATTTTTCCCTGTCTGATCAGTTAATACCAAAGAGTTTAGTGACCTTCCATAGATGCTGTTGACCTTGTGTGAAAAATATTTGCCAGCAAGTCACTATATTTTATTTAATACTTGGTTTAAAATATAATAATCCATGAAATACGAGTATTATTTGCTATACCCTCAGATTCAACAATTTTTTCTTTTAGTGTTTTAAAAAAAGAAAAATGCCCAGATGTATCAATAAGGTATTGCAAAATAAGTCATGATAGAAATGATTGCAAAAATCCTACTGTCTCTTTTTGAAAAAGAATTTATGTTTTATAAAAAAAAAATAAACTGAGTATTACTATTTTATAAACACATTAAGTCTGGTTTGTTTGTTTTTTTATAACATACACATAGCAATCAGAAACACCAAAATCCAGTCAAGGGAACTGATATTGTAAATGTTAAGGTTCAAAGTTCTAGGTTTGATGCAAATCACACCCAAAACATATTTGCACTCAGAAAGAGGCAGTGGTATATTCTTGTTAATCAATAAAATAGACTATTACCTCAAAGGCAAAATCTGGTATCATTGTAATATGCTATCAGTCAAAGAAACAGCTTAGATCATTGAGGTATAATCATGTACCAGTAGAAAATAAAACATTGCAGAGAATGAAGTATCACTTTTTCAGAATTTTCTTAATTCAGGTAAAAACTGTTCAATATTCAAGTGAATGAAATTCCATGCCAACCAATATAATTCCATTGACATAGAATAGGCATATTCCAATTCATGCCGGCGCATTTACTAGATTTAGTCATATATTTTAATCATATTTTAAAAATATGAATTTACAACACATTCAAGAATCAATCTGTTTATATATGTAGCATTAAAGATGTTCAAACAACTCAGTCACGCAAAGGTATTTTTCAGTCTGCTTTCAGTTTGCTAAAATGTTTACATTTTCCTGAGATCTAATGGGGACATCCCTAAAATTTTTACATATGAACATAAGAAGTTGCCATACAGGGTCAGTCCATCAAGCCCAGTATCCTGCATCCAACAATGGCCAATCCAAATCACAAGTACCTGTGTAGCAGTTTAGGGACTTCTCCTTGAGGAACTTATCCAAACCTTTTTTAAACCTAGTTATACTAACTGCCATAATCACATCCTCTGACAATGAATTCCAGAGCTTAATTGTGTGTTGTGTGAAAAATAAATTTGCCTGATTTCTTTTAAATGTGCTACTTGCTAACTTCATGGAGTACTCCCTAGTCCTTCTATTCTCTGAGAGAGTAAATAACCAATTCACATTTACCAGTTAAGTCCTTCTATGATTTGGTAGACCACTATCATATCCTCCCCTCAGATGTCTCTTCTTCAAGTTGAACAGCCCTAACCTCTTTAGCCTTTCTTCATAGGGGACCCATTCCATGCCACTTATTATTTTGGTTGCCCTTCTCTGTACTTTCTCCAGTGTGACTATATAATTTTTGAGATGCAGCAACCAGAACTGCATGAGCATATTTGGGGAAAATTAAAAGATATGTAAAAAAAAAATTGAAATAGATACTAAAAATTTGCTTCAGATTTTTCAAAAAAGTTAAAGAGGATAAAATCCTCTTCATTAGGAAATCTGAAGCAAAGCTTTCAAATCTGGCTCAAAGATTTTCCAAAAAGGTCTACAAACTTATGATTGAGCTCTAGATCTTGAGGGACTCACTTTTGCACACTCAGGATACAAAGAAAGCCTTCTGAATAGAGTGAACCCATCTTTTCAAATCTATTATTGGAACATCATTTGTGCAGATAAGTGAATGTGCAGAGATTAATACTTGTATTTATAAACTGCTTGTGGGAGCTGTATAGTTTAAAAATACAATGTATTTCTGCTGTGAAACAATGCAGATATGTTTCAGAGCATGCTCATATTTCCAATGCAAGAAAATATATAGGGGTAGATTTCATAAACTTGCGCAAATTCGTACTTTTGTTCGCGCACCAGGCGAGAACAAGAGTACGCAGGATTTCAATAGATACGCGCGTATCCATTAAAATCCGGGGTCGGCGCGCGCAAGGCTGCCTAAAATTGGCAGCCTGTGTGTGCCGAGCCGCGCAGCCTGCCTCCGTTCCTTCCGAGGCCGCTCCGAAATCAGAGCAGCCTCGGAGGGAACTTTCCTTCCACCCCCCCCCCCGGCCCTATCTAAACCCCCCCACCTCTGTCTTGAAAGTTACGCCTGCTCAAGGCAGGCGTAACTTTACGCGCGCCGGGCCGGCTGCCGCGCCATGTTCCGGTCCGGGGGTTGGTCCGGAGGCCGCGGCTACACCCCCGGAATGCCCCAGGGCCGAAACCACGCCTGCGGCGCCGCCCCCAGATGATGCGCCGGCCATGTCACGCTCCCCCTACACGATTCCGATGACGCGCGGATCGCGACACGCCCCCTTAGGAAATCCCCAGGACTTACGCACGTCCTGGGGCTTTGCGCGCGCCGGAAGCCAATGCAACATAGGCTCGGCGCATGCAGAGGGTGTTTGGGCCAGGTTTTCAGGGGGGTACGTGCGTATGTTACGCGTGTACCCCTTTGAAAATCTGGCCCATACTTTCTTTATACATTTTATAAACATCATTGCATATATTTTTGTATGAAATAGTGACATTGCATGAATAAACACCCAGAATTAAATGCAGAGGCAAGTGTTTTAGAAAGTATGTGTGTATACTGTTGTGAAAATACTTAAGTGTACTGCTTACTTGAAATTACCAGTTCACCAATATGTCTGCCAGTTCATCCAGTTCTTCTCCAATTCTTCCATACCATCTAGCACTTCAAACTTAACTCCCACCAGTTCACCCAGATTTCTCTTCCAAAAACTGCAAACAGCATACAAGTCCGATTCACTTGCGTGAGTCAAATAGCAGATGTAAAATTGTATGAATATGTATGCATGTGAGTATATATCTCTTACAAAATAGCAACTATTAGAACTAAATAGAAGATATTTTTTTACTCAATGCATAATTAAGCTCTGGAATTTGTTGCCAGAGAATGTGGTGAAAGCTGTTAGTATAGCTGCATTTAAAAAAGGTTTGGACAAGCTCCTGGGGAAAAGTCCATTAACAATTATTAAGGGAGAATTGCAGAAATCCAGTGCTTATTCTTGGGATAAGCAGCTTGGAATCTATCTACCCCTTGGGACCCTGCCAGGTACTTGTGGCCTGGCTTGGACACTGTTAGAAATAGGATACTGGGCTTGATGGACCCTTGGTCTGACCCAGTATGGCACGCCTTATGTTCTCATGCTTCAGAATCCTGCCCCAGAATGCTCTTTGACTGTTCCTTTGTCTTTGGTAAAATGTATTTGCAAAACTGAAAATACACACGTACTCTCGACATTTACAAACTAGCATATATGCACGAACATTCTGCACATAATTCCTTTGAAAATTCATCCCAATGCTGACTGCAGCAGTGTTTTGGGCTCTGTAAGACTCCTCTGAGGTTTCCAGATACTGATGTGACTCATCAAGAAGTACCTAGTTTCTTCCTTAAAAGAAGCTGCACTGCAGTGTGCCACTGCAAGCATGCTGTCAAAACCGCATGCTTAAGGGCATGCACCTTGGGATGTTTTTTTCTGTTAGTTCAGACACAGGTGTCTTTTTTAGTTTCTGACTGCTTTTGTTTTCTCCTTCTGCCTTCTTTCTCCTTCCCCCACCCCTTTTAAGATGGTATAAAGGGAGGGTCAGGTGCTAGTTTATTCTACATCCTCTCTTTCTCAGATGCTGGCAGGGTCTTCTGGTCATTTTGTGTCTGCTGCATTTTTCATGACTGACAATCCAAATGAAGCAGCGTTTGCTCAGTCAGAGGCTGAAACATCTTTAAACCCAGAGTGTGGCATTTCTCCGCCGGCACTGGAACCCAGGAGTGCCTCCTGAGTCCTTAGACTTTTACTGCTGGTGGTGGATTAGAGCAGTGAGGTTTGTCCCCAGTGATGGAAGAACAGTGAGATGGACAGACTTCAGGAATTCTCTTGGACTCAGTGCTACAGAGACCAGAAACATTGGACTTGCAGACGTGTGGTGGGCTACAGTTCTTGCCTAATGTTAAAAGAGATGATAAAGCGTCTGATTTTTCTGCTGTTTCTTTTTATACCTTTAACTTAACTAGTTTCTTAGAGCAGTGTGAAGATGTGATTAATAATTGACAACTTTACTGATTTCCTTGTTTATGGGCCATAAGATTTGGATTTTTCCTGATGTCTTCAGACATATGCAGATTAGGAGAAGATCTTTTCTTCAATTAAGAAGTACTGTTTTAAGTTTAGGAGGGGGATTTTTCCTCCATTAGCTTGCTAAATGTTTAATTATATTGGATGGAAATAGATAAATACTTTTTTAACTCAATCAATTACAAATTATATTAAATAGTAAGGTTCCTGTGAATCTTGCCTCTACTCCCAGGCCCAAGTGATTTGTTGTGAAATGCAGTTGATATGTTAATGCAGTCTGTTTAACTTCAATATTTTTCTTTTCTCTTATTTAGTGAGGGTTGTTCTATTGGTCCTTTATTCCTCATTATTGTGCTCTTGATATAGGGTCATGTGTTGTTTCCATTTTTCTTAAATTTGATAATTTCTTGTGATTTATTTCTGATGCCATTTCTTGATTTTCTGCAAGCTATGCTTATGTCTGTTTGTATTAGTGTGAAACTGACAATGAGTTTTAAAAAAGCAAAAAAAACAAAAGGACAGCCTGTCAGCAATTGCACAGCTATTCGTTGGACTAACTATAACTTTTTTTTACTAGTTTTTGGGGGAATCCTAAGTAAAAGATATTGCAAGAGTCCAAATGGATGAAGATGATTGGATACAGAATAGTCACAAAACATTTATGCTCAAAGATAGGGTGAATACATTGTAATTGCTGCATATGAAAAAAGCAACTCTTCACTAATAAAGAGATAGAAACATAGAAACATAGAAAATGATGGCAGAAAAGACCAATTGGCCCATCTAGTCTGCCCAGCAAGCTTCCACACTTATTTTCCCATACTTATCTGTTTCATCAACCTTGTTGGTAACAGTTTGATTCAAATTTCCTGCCATCACCTTTCATTGATGCAAAGAGCAGCAATGTTGGAATTGCATCAAAGGTGAGCATAAGGCTTGTGGTTAAGGGTAGTAATCACCACATCCAGCAAGTTACCCCGATGCTTGTTTGCGAGACTGCACAGATCGATGCTTTGTTGGATGTTGTATGAATGTAAATCATTTTTTCCTCATTTCCCCTACCGTTGAAGCAAAGAACAACGCTGTATATGCCTTTCAAAGTAATGTATCAGGCTTAATTGGTTTAGGGTAGTACTGCCATGATAACCAAGATACCCCCATGCTTATTTGTTTACCCAGATTATGAAGTTCAGTCCTTTTTGGTTATCTGAATGCAAGTCCTCTTTTCCACATTTCCCCCTGCCATTGAAACAGAGGGCAATTTTTGGGTTGTGTTAACTGTGCGAAGGCTTTTTGAGTAAGGGTGGTACTTTTTGTTTGTTATCTGAATGCAAATCCTCTATTCCACATTTCCCCTTGCCATTGAAGCAGAGAGCAATGTTGGGGTTGCATTAACTGTGCAAAGGCTTATTGAGTAAGGGTAGTAATCACAAGGTAGTAGCCAACATTCCAGCAAGCCACCCCCATGGCTCTACTCTTCATTACCATCCTCTAGCCTTTATGGTTCCACCGTGTTTATCCCATGCCCCTTTGAAATCCTTCACAGTTTTAGTCTTCACCACTCCCTCCGGAAGGGCATTCCAGGCATTCACCATCCTCTCCGTGAAGAAATACTTCCTGACATTGGTTCTGAGTCTTCCACCATGGAGCTTCAAATCGTGACCTCTAGTTCTACTGATTTTTTTTTCAGCGTAAAAGGTTTGTTGTTGACCATGGATCATTAAAACCTTTCAAGTATCTGAAAGTCTATCATATCACCCCTGCTCCTCCTCTCCTCCAGGGAGTACATATTTAGATTCTTCAATCTGTGTCCAGAAGCACTCCCAGAATTCTAACATATTGATAACTCTTGTGTCAAAAAGCACTCTCAGAATTCTAACATATTGATTTAATAAATGTTCCCCATCTAAACTTAAATAAAGACAGAGAACAGAAAACTTAGACTTTCTAACCCATAGAACCTCAGTTTTCTTGGGATTTAGTTTTTACATATTAGAATGCACACACACAGCAATAGTGGAAAGGCAATGAGTCAAATTTTCTAGAGCATGATGTCAATTTGGATCTAATGGAATCCAAAGCTGGATGCCATTAGCAAAAAAGAAATAGCATAGTTTTCAATAACCTTCTCTATAAAACAAAAATTTAAATTGAACAAGAAAGGGTACAGAAGTGAGCACTGAGGCATGCACAGCTTAGTGATAAGAATGGAATTTCACCCAAAGAAATCCATTGGCATCTATCTAACAGAAACAAAGATATCAATTTTAAAGCCAAACCAGAAAGACCTAGACCCACCAGTCATTCCAATAAAACTGAATACTTAACTGTATACAGCACTCAAATCTAATAAGACAAAGAGGGAATCATTCCATTTTTCCAGTTCTAACCACAAGGTATCTATAGTTAACGTAAGAATTCTTTCTGTGCTGAGAAACTTCTGAAATCCAGATTGATATGGATCAAAGAAAGAACTCTGATTAGCAAAATTTTGAAGAAGAATCAACATCATCTTCTCCAGTTCATTTGCCATAGACATTAGTTCTCAGGTAGAGTAGGATCTAAGACTCAGGTAGAGTAAGCCTAAATACCATCTTCTTCAGAAGGTCAGGATTAGAGCCTTCTTCCAAAGATGTATTAACATCAAACCTAAAGTATCTAAAACTTCCTCCTTATTTTTCAAGACCACATCGGAAGGATATGTATCTCCTAAAGGTGTAGTTGCCTGTACATCACAAGAGTAGCTGCAGATGATAGAGCAGTAATTAGGACAATATTTCCCAATCCTCTCCTTGAAGCACACCTAACCATTTGGGTTTTCAGGATACCTGTAATAAATTTGCATGAGAGAGATTTCCATACACTCAGTATCCAAGCCAAGCCCCTTGTTATCTACCAACCAAATTTTGGAAATACATAATTTATCCATGGAATTGGCTGCTAATAGATAAAAAATAAGAGGCCTTTTATTATTAACTGATCTCACTTTAAGAAGAGCTATCTAAATGATAGAAACCAACTGAATGTTGCTACTCAGTTGCGAGTGCTGTAAGTTTTCTGCCTGTTACAGCCCCTTTACTATAGGAGCCTGGTCCAACAAGCACCTTAGTAGTGACCAAAACAAAAGATAAAAAAAATATACCAAACAACCCCATGAAAGAGCAATATTTGACTAGCATGAGAAATTTCCAGAAGCTTTAATTAATGTGAAATAGCACAAAAAGGAATGCCCTGAAGAGGCTCCCATAGCAATGTTCCCTTTTGTATGCCCCTTCAGGTTGATCCATTGCTGGCATTGAGCCCTTTAGATGAAGGGGAGATTCAGAACTGATGAGAAGGTGGGAAGGCTAAGCCTTTGGCGGAGGCAGGTATTGTTCAATTCCAAATAAATTGCTCAGAAAGAGATGAGCCGGTCAGCTCCACTCCCTGATCTTACCAATGCTATAGAAAGTGCCACAAAGGTCTTCTCTTCTGACTACCTTCTGCAATATCTGAAACAGGTTGCACTTTTCCCTGCATTTTTCCAATTTAGCTATTTTATTCTGAAATGTTTTCATCGGTTCCTAAAATGAAGCTTTTCCCCACTGAACAACAGCTTCTGCAGCACCCAAACCATTAGTGGTAATGAGCTCATTTTGATGAGGTCAAAGGGTTTGAGGAGCTTGAAATATTGCCAGCTATGCTCCACATTCTTTGATTGCATGGATCTTGGTGTTTTTGCTCATTATGCTTGATATTCATATTTTTCACTTACAGTTCTGAGCACTATGATATTTCCTATATTGCACTATGGAAGCTGAGGATTCTGGAAAATTGAAATATCCACTTTCATCTCTTTTATTGCAATTTTTTAAATAAATGTATTTATTAAATTTTTGAAACAATGAGTTACAATAAACAACCATTTGTCACATCTAGACTTAACATGTTTTCCTTATTATTTACAATTCAAATGGATATTATTTTGCCATATACTCAGTGTTTCCATTTTAATGTTAATTTCTTGTTATCAAGCAATGTATCACACAATTGTCAATTGAGACCTAAAACAAATGGTTGGGATTTTTTTTTGTTATGCTTTGTAGCAGATGGTGTTTCCCCTTTAAAATGATGTGTCTTTGGTGCCTATTGGTGCTACGATCAATATCTTCATATCTAAGGTTATTTGAATAATTTCCAGAGGTTAGCGGCATTATTATTAGAATCCTATGCTATATTGTATTATGCTATGTAAGGACTGTGATAATGCCTTTTTATGGAGGGTTGACTGAGCTTTGAAGGATACATTCCTACTTCTCCTGTTTGGCAATAGGGACAGTACCTGCCTGCAAGTATTGCAATGGTATAAATTCATGCATGTGACTTGCGTTATAACTAGGGACCTTCATTATTAGTTTTTATTTTAATTTTCCTGGGAATTTACCAGTGTTTATTACAACACAAGCAAAATATGTATCCAGAAAAATGATGAGCCATTTTTTCCACTGATTTCTCCCACTTTTGTTCTTGTTGCAATAAACACATTCCCAGGAAAAAAAACCAAAACTGAAAATGAAGGTCCCTAGTCATAAACCACATAGTACACTGATCATGTCTTCTAAGAAAGATTATTGTCTTTTTCCAGATCAAGCTACTTCATTGGAAACAATTAAAGAAAACCAAATCCAAACAGAAATACCAAGGTACACTAAAAGCCCTTTGAGCTGAGATTTTCTTTGTGAATCTGCTCTACAGAGGGCAGTTACACATACATGACTACAGTTATCAGTTACAGGACACTGATGTATTTAAGAGCAGATCATATGTTAATTACTGGAGTTTGATGTTTTCTGCACTGGTGACTACTTTGTATAATATACTAATAGAAGGCATTTTATGGAAGCCATTTACCTGGGTAAATATTAATTTACCAAGAAAAATTGACAATTTTTAAATTGAGCATTTCTTATGTGGGTAAAAGTATGTGTGGGGATGAGCAACACGCATACTTTTTTTACATGAGCCAGAAGTAGGTGGGCTTATGAGCTTTGTTAGATTGGGGAAGGGAAACAATCCACTTACATCAGATTTTCAAATCTATGCATATTGCTGTGATTATATGAAGTTTATTTATTTATTTAGTTATTTGATGAGTTTTATATATCGTTATTTGGTAGAGCCATCATAACGGTTTACAAAGTGAACATTTTTCTTAACAGTATTGAAACATAATAACAGAATAAGGATATATAGAGATTAACAAGTCAGGTCAAATAGTTATTCTTAGGTTGGATGAGGAGGGAGGCAAGCTTGGTTGGAGATTAGAGTTGAGAATTCATTTGATGGTTGGTATGGTCAGCTGACAGTGGGTCGGTGAAGAATTTGCGGAAGAAAAAAGTTTTTAGGTCTTTTTTGAATGTTTTTATGTTGTGCTGTGTTCTCAGGTCTTCAGGTAGTGTGTTCCAGAGTTTGGGGGAGGCGATGGAGAAAGCTCTTTCTCTTGTTGTAGCCAGATGTGCATCTTTTATGGTAGGGATGTTTAAGTAACTTGAGCTATTGGAGTGTAGGTTTCTTGAGGGGTTTTGATGAGTTATGTTGAGCGTGTTTAGACCTTGATTATCATTGTTTAAAATTTTGTGAATGATGGTCATTGCTTTGTAGGCAATACAAGTTAGGTTCCACATTAGAAGTTACCACCAAGGAAAGAGATTTAGGCGTCATAGTGAATAATACATTGAAATTATTGGCTCAGTGTGCTGTGGCAGTCAGAAAAGCAAACAGAATGTTAGGAATTATTAGCAAGAGAATGGCAAACAAAATGTTGGATGTCATAATGCCTCTGTATCATTCCATGGTGAAACCACACCTTGAATACTGTGTACAGTTCTAGCCATCACATTTCAAAAAAGATATAGTTGCACCGGAGAAAGGACAGAGAAGGTGGATCAAAATGGTAAAGGAGATGGAACAGCTCCCCCATCAGGAAAGGCTAAAGGTATTAGGGCTGTTCAGCTTGGAGAAGAGATGGCTGAGAAGAGATATGATGGAGGTCTACAGAATCATGAAAGGACTAGAATGGGTAAATGTGAATCAGATGTTTACTCTTTCAGATAATACAAGGAATGGGAGGCCTCTCCAGCATGGATATGCGGGTGCCGCAAATAACCGGGCTCCCGATGCACCCATACTGGTGGCCGCCCCTCACCGCACCCCGCAAAATTCCTGAACGCGGCAGGAAGGAGGGGTCCGACCCCCCCCTTCCACTCTGCATGCCAGCATGAATGGCGCCAGTCTCATGTCGTCGGCACTGCAGCGTATTGATGACAGGTTCCCCTCTGATTATCCCAACATCAGGAGCGGTGATGTCATCAAAATGTGCCTCGATGCCAGGCTGCTTGGTTGGCTTGGGGGGAGCACCTATCGCTGACGTCAGGGGGAGGCAGCCGGCAGGCAATTTAAATTCTGCTGGCACCCTCGAGCCAGCCTCTTTCCTCCTTGGTCCCTGAGTGGAGCCATTTTAGGTATCCCCATCCCTGTGGTGCCCACTGGCACATTCTCTGGTTCTGACCCCATAGTCCTCCCACCTGCTGGCGTCTCTGACCGCAGGGGAGCTTGAAGCTGATGGGGAGGAGGTAGCACATCCAGGCCACCTCAAGATCAAAAGTTTCCATCAAGGGAACCATGAAGCATGGGGCAAGAGCATAAATGACCCCGAGCAGAAAGCATAATTCAGCTAATTCAGCAAAAAAATGGGGTCCATGGAGGAAAAGCGTCTGAGGGTAACAGCAGCGGCACCAGTGCTCTCAGCACCAATATCATGCAGCTCATCCCCCAAGAAATGAAGGATAGGGCAGCCATTCAGGTGCAAGTCATCCTGCCTATCATTACTAATGCAGTACCTGATGCATGTGTGCAAAGTGCTGCGTGCCACATAGTACATGCCTCAGGATCTCCTCACGAGCTCCGTGCCAGGAACTCCCATAGCAGTAGCAAGAGGCAGTACAGGCCCGCATCCTAGAAGGCTCCACACTCCGTCCGAGCATTTCCACACCAGCCCTGGCCCTTGGTGCTGGCCGTACCACTGGTTCTCCTATGACCGGAACCCCTTTGGGGACCTGGATGACCCCTCACATTACTGGGGATACAGGCTTTATGAGATCAACCCGCAGCCTGGGACAGCTGGCCTCGCTATTCACTACCTACTTTCTGATCTCTGCTGTACACTCACCAGGATCCCTCACCTTATCCTGAATGGGGTCAGGAATTCAGAGGACAGAGTCTTTACTCAAGCAATACAGAGGTAGCCACAGCCTCTGGACAGCCCGCAGAGAAGGGGATGCACACAGTCAAAGACTGTGTGCATCCCTTTGTCAGCACACTCCTTGTCAGCCCACTCCTTGTCAGCACACTCAGTAGAGTCCCATCACAGCATTGCTGCTCGCAGATCCCTGATGCCGAAGCCACTGCTAAGGACCCTGTCACCATCAATGTAGCCAGACGAGGAGCAGGGTAAGCCTCATGAATATAGCGTAGAAGTTCCCCCAAAGAAATGCGCAGGCAGGGAAAGGCACAAGCGGCCTAGGCACAGACAGTTGTTATCTTCCTTTTCCTCTCTTATCGGCTCTTCAAGTTCTTTGTATCATCTGCAAATTTGAGTACCTCACTCGTCTTGCCTCTGTGGCTTGCGGGCAGGAGAGGCGAGATGAGTGAGGTAATCAAATATGCAGATAATACAACATTATTCAGAGTAGTTAAATCACAAGCAGATTGTGCTAAATTGCAGGAGGACCTTGTGAGACTGGAAAATTGGGCATCTAAATGGCAGATGAAATTTAATGTGGATAAGTGCAAGGTGATGCATATAGGGAAAAATAACCCATGCTATATTTATACAATGTTAGGTTCCATATTAGGAAACACCACCCAGGAAAGAAATCTAGGCATCATAGTTGATAATACATTGAAACCGTTGGCTCAGTGTGCTGCGACATTCAAAAAAACAAACAGAATGTTAGGAATTATTAGGAAGGGAGTGGTGAATAAAACGGAAAATGTCATAATGCCTCTATCACTCCATGATGAGACCGCATCTTGAATACTGTGTACAATTCTGGTCGTTGCATCTCAAAAAAGATATAGTTGCGATGGAGAAGGTACAGAGAAGGGGATGGAACATCACCCCTATGAGGAAAGAAAAAGAGGTTAGGGCTGTTCAGCTTGAAAAAGAGACAGCAGAGGGGGATATGATAGAGGTCTTTAAAATCATGAGAGGTCTAGAATGGGTAAATGTGAATTGGTTATTTACTCTTTTGATAATAGGGGGCACTCCAAGAAGTTGTCATGTAGCACATTTAAAATTAATTGGAGAAAATTATTTTTCACTCAATGCACAAACTCTGGAATTTGTTGCCAGGGGATGTGGTTAGTGCAGTTAGAGTAGCTGGGTTTAAAAAAGGTTCGGATAAGTTCTTGGAGGAGAAGTCCATTACCTGCTATTAATCAAGTTGACTTAGAAAATAACCACTGCTATTATTAGCATCAGTAGCATAGGATATAGTTAGCTTTTGGGTACTTGCTAGGTACGTGTAGCCTGGATTGGCCACTGTTGGAAACAGGAAGCTGGGCTTGATGGACCCTTGGTCTGACCCAGTATGGTAATTTCTTATATTCTTAGGGAAGATGCCGTCCGCCCTAGCGTGATGGTGGAATCAGTACACGAATTATGAGAACTGGTACCTAGGCCTCTTAGACGTCACATCAGACACAGGCACTACATTGATTTGTTCTGCTTGATGGTGGGGCATAGGAGGCAGGCCAGACCAAGAGGGAGAGGAGAAATGAGCTAGAAGCAGCAAAGCCCATGCAAGAGAGATCATTCATTGGGCATGTGCCTTCACTCGTTTGACCTCAGTTGCGGTGTATTCCAAGCCTACTGCGATGCAGCCCATGCTATTGTACTTTGACACTATCTTGGATGCATACAAAGAGTACAGTGGTTTCACACGGCTCAACTGCGATGACACCTTCTGCGAGAGAATTGTGGGGAAGACGCGACATCGTCTTTTGGCTCACATGGATGCAAAACCCAGTTCTTGGTCCTTTCGTTATGGGCTGGCATGGGACGGACAAGCCAGGCGCATGCTGGAAATTCAACTGAGGCACTTGCTCTGGGAAAGATTGCAGATTTAAACATATCTTCAGCCAATGTGTCTCACCACACCAGGCCAAGAAATGTACACTCTATGATAAGTGAGAGAAATGATCACGCCTTAGCCCCAACTTCTGTGAGGACCCAATAGGGCCGCAGTGAATACCATACTGAGTGTTTCTGAGAGGGTTTCCCTATTCCCCACACAGGTCAGCCACAATCCACTAAGGTTGCCAACACACCTTCAGCTCACATTCTGGCTGACATAGTTGCGGGAAAAAATTGGGAAGGAGGTTCAAATGGGGCGCATAGCTGGTCCATTCACTGAGTCCCCCTTAGAGCACCTGGTGCTCTTCCCACTAGCAGTCGTTCCCAAGAGGGAGCCTGGAAAATACAAGCTTATACATAACCTTCTCACCCACTCGGAGCTTCTGTGAATGACCATATTCCCTTGGAGTGCTGCTCAGTGCAATATTCATCCTTTGACACTGTGTTGGCTTTACTAAGATCTTGTGGCCAGGGCACTCTCATGGCTAAAGTAGACATTGAGTCTGCATTTTGGCTGCTCCCAGTGCACCTGAGCAGTTTCTATTTGCTCAGCTTTCAATTTGAGGGCAGCTTTTACTATGAGAAGTGTTTGCCAATGGGATGTTCAATCTCCTGCACTTATTTAGAGACCTTCAGGACATTCCTTTTCTGGGCAATCAAAGAGGCTTCTGGGCTAGCATTGCTAGTTCACTATCTAGGCAATTTCCTATTCATAGAGAAAAAGGATTCTCTGGAATGCATTAAGATGTTCCACATGTTTCGCGATTTGGCGATCAGTTTTGGCATCCCTTTGGCCCAGTAACTACCCCCACTTTCCTGGGGATTGAGCGTGATTCCATGTGTATGGAATCCAGGCTGCCATGTGACAAAGTGGTGAAATCGTTAGAGTTGGTGACTGCCACCTTGTGCAGTGGGAAAGTTATGCTGAGACACATAAATTGGCTTATAGGCAGCCTCGCCTTTGCCATGCGGGTTATTCCCATGGAAAGGATATTCCTGCATCATTTGATTCAGTCCATGGTGGGACCGATTCATGGCGATCATCAACTGCGGGTTAGCAGGTCCATCAAGGAGGACCTGAACCTTTGGTCCAAGTTCCTCAGGGACTTCAATGGTGTCTCAGCCTGACTCCCAAGCCTGGTCAGCAACAACAACCTTCAATTAATCTCTGATGCATCAGGAGGCATTGGTTTTGGTGCCTATTTTAGGGGTGATTAGTGTTCAGCTCACTGGCCAGACAGCTGGGCCGCGCACAGCCTTACCAGGAATATCGCATTTCTAGAGCTCTTTCTCTTTGTTATTGCTGTGCATATCTGGGGCGGCGCTCTTAGCCACCAACGAGTGGTTTTATGGTATGACAATGAGGCAGTAGTTCAATCAATTAACAACCAGACTTCTAAGTCCTTCCTGGTGGCAGAGTTGCAGAGGGAATTCGTTTTATGCTGCCTACCTGTGAACATTGTTGCGCGAGGAAAGCATGTTCCTGGAATGCACAATGAGATAGCTGACTCTCTTTCTCGTTGCAAGTGGTCCCTGCTTAGGAATCTGGCTCCGCAAGCTGAACTAAATGGCAGGGAGGTCCCGAAATACCTTTGGTTCTTCGGAACCAGACAGTGCATGAGATGCTGCAAAGATCACTTGCCCCAGCTAAATGGAACTTAAAAGTCCACAACTACAGCAAAGTGAAGGTCTTTCTCATTGCAAATCGCTGCTCTGATTACCGGGTTCCAAAGGACCTCTTGATTAGATATATTGTTCATGCCAAGCAGCAGGGACTGTCTAGGAACATAGTTTGTTCGCATCTAGCGGTTCTAGCATTCTTCTCAAAGCTTGAAACTGGTCGTGCTGATCACCATTTTGTGGTGAAAAGAGTGATGCTAGGCTGGGCCAGAGAATCTCTTCCGCAGAATGATGCTCAGAGACCACTAACCCATAACCTGCTGCTATAACTGTGGCATGTTTTGCCTGTGGTAGCTTCTGTCGAGTTTGAGACTGTGCTTTTCTGGGTTGCCTTTGTGCTGTCATTTTTTCAGTGCCCTGCGCATCAGCGAGTTTATGGCACCATCGTGTAAGGCATCTCAGCAGCGGGGCTTGCTGGGAAGGACATCAGCATCACAGGAGGCACCCTATACTTAAAGTTGAGGCAGTAATACTGACAAGAGTGCTCATGGCCAAGTGATCACACTGACCACAGTCAGGGATCTGGAGACATGTCCAGTAGTGGAAATAACCCGATACCTGCCCAAAAGGGAACGGTTTATTTTTGCCACACCACAATCAATCCCCTTTAATGGTGATGTTCATGAAAAACCTAGATGAGGCAGGGCACCATAGCAAATGTTTTGGCACTCACTCATTCGGCATCGGAGCTGCTTCCAGTGCCGCCACCACCACCAGGATACCTCAGGCAGCAATTCAGCGACTGGGTCAATGGAGGTCAGGAGTTTACATGTCTTACTTAGGCACAAAGACAGTTCCCCTGCTCTTGCATCCAGCCGGGTGTGCACCATGACCTAGTTTTCTATTTCACTTGCAGCTGTCATCCAGTGTCGCTCTGCATGGATTGTCAGACACTCATTCATCACATATGCACGAAGAAGAGCCATCGAAGGGAAGTTTGGTCATGACCTTGGGCTCTCACGGAAAAGTTGGACAATTGATTGGCTGGGTCAGGGAGCCATGTTGCAGTCAAGAAGAGTGAACACAGCATCGCCTGACCTAATCATCATTCACCTTGGTGGCAATGACTAAGGCAAAGGTGTCAGCATTGCTATAATGAACGATATCAGGAAAGACTTTAGCCAACTGACCTCCTCATGGCTGACCGTAAAAATTTGCTGGTCCAAGATCATACCCCGTTGTGACGGGGTGAGGGCAAAGGTGATCGGCTGCCAGTATTCAAAATGGCGCCGATCGCCTTTCCTCTCACTATGTCACAGGAGCTGACGGTTGGCCCCTGTGACATAGTGAGGGCAAAGGCGATTGGCGCCATTTTGAGTACTGGCATCCAACGGCTGGCGTGCAGGAGGTCATTCCCGGACCCCCGCTGGACTTTTGGCAAGTCTTGTGGGGGTCAGAAGGGTCCCCCAAGACTAGTGTGGAAAATACCCATTTTTTGCAATAGTGGGTCAAAAAGTTTTTATCATGCCATAGCAGTTATTATCATGGATCGTGGCTATTATCATGCATGATAAAATGATGCCTTCTTTCAGACACACCTACACAGCCCTGCTGGGCCAATAAAAACAGCTTTTCTTACCTGCTCTGTTTTCCAGAAGCTACAGTGTTAGGGGAAGTGTACTAATAGTAGGATAATATGAGATCAGCTTTCGCTAAGAAGTTATGTAGAGATCACCAATGGCTTGGTCTTCTAGTAGGCTGCAAGTAGATGACATCTTTTTAAAATGATCATACCTTAAAACAGCTTTTTTATTGAGTGCCTTTTAAGTGGAGTGAGGTCACAAGTCAGGGGCCCTAAGTAATCTCTTCTGGGTTGATTAGTGTCAAATCACATAACACTACACAAGATTTACATGTACACTATGTATTCTCTTGTGCTGACACCTGCAGCTATAAATTTCTGCTGCCTAGAGATGAACAAGACCTAATGCTTTATGTACTTTTTAAGTATACATCGGACTAAAAACGTATGTGATGACAGCATTTGGTGTTAGACCCAGAGTAAAAACATGGCTTTTTAGACAAGCATTTTACAAAGAGATGGGCGAAAAGAGCGAAACTAGTCAGGAAAAGACAGAAAGGTACCGACACACAGTACTTAGGACTTTACAGTAGATTAGTCTATGAACTCTACTCCACAATAAGCATAAATATAATTCTATGTGTAATAAAACTACCCGAGTAAGTACCTTGGTACATCTGGTCATGATCTACTTCGCTAAATGAGTATGTATATTGATATATTGTAACCGAACCTTTAATGGCACCTGTTAGAATGTACTATAGTACACTTTTATTGACATTAAATATGTGCCTACATGTAAACCGTTGCGATGGTATTTAACTTAGCAACGGTATAGAAAAGTTTATAAATAAATAAATAAATAAAGGCCCATTGTTTGGTCAGAGGTGATAGATCTTTACTATGAAAGAGGCCAATGGTTTGTTATAGCTATACTATGACATTCAGATAGCTATACAACATATTGGTTACCAACAGAGTAAAGACATTCATATAGCACCTCTGGATAAGCATTTCAACTCCTCCACTAGCTAGATAGTGCCCAACTCTCATAGAAGCCCATGTACCCAAGAGTTAGCTAAAATATGCTTTCTGAAGAAGGCAACTTGAGATTCTTGGGAAGCTCCACAGTAGCGAGTTTCCTGTTTTGCTCTTGCAGTCTTCTTTGAGAGCATACAATGAACTTTCAGTTTTACGGCCTAGGCCATATGGTCTTGCATGTGAGATATGTACCTAGTTGGAATGGCCAATGGCATTCTAGTATGCAAGGTCATGTGGTTCCTAAATCTTTTACCTAGTGAACCTTTAAGACAAAAAACAACAAAGAAAAGATGCAACCTAAGAGTGAAGTTTCAAAGCATGTGACCACATTATTAAACAACAATTTCAGTCACCAGATTCCAAGAAAGTTAACATGTTTGGTAATCATATTCTGCAAGGACAAGATATCAAATAGCATATGACATTGTAACTGAAATGACAAGCACATTGAGTCGAGCGTACATATATTATTACAAATGGCAATATGACATATATAGTATTGTGATTTTATCCTTTTTTGAAAAATCATAATTACTGCAAAGAACCTAGAAAGCAGAAGTGGCAATCCAATAGCTACAGTAGAGCTCTAATGTTAGAGCTGATGCCAGCACAACTATGTGATGGCAAGAGAAAACCCAGACAGTCCATGTTGAAAGACTGCACTCAAAGGGGGATAGCTTAAGGGCACAGCAGCAATGTTCAAGAAGAAAGCCCAGATAGTCCATGTTGAAAGAGTGCACTCAAAGGGCCATGGCAGAAAAGTTTAAGTAGCAGTCAGCAGGACTAGGACCAGAGAGCACAGCATGGATGCAGAAGAACTAGGATCAGAAAGTACAACATGGAGGCAGGAGCCCTAGAAGGCAGGAACCCAGGAGATGAGACACCAGCATGGATGCAGCAGCAGGATGAGATGAGAAGAGACACCAGCATGGAGCCAGCAGGAAGATGAGGTGAGAAAAGATATCAGCAGGACTGTGACTGGAGACTGTATCAAGGACCCAAAAAACAAATCGGAAGCCGATCCAGTTGGCTGTGATACAGTAAAGACAATGAGAATCGGACGATCAGAAGAAGCCCTTTATTTCAATGCCCAACTCTGGCCGAGTTTCGCTCATAGAGCTGCCTCAGGGGCAATTCAATTAGCAGGACTTAAAATATGCCTGCAGGGCTGCTGTCACACTGTCACAATGTCACAATATCATTAGTGTCTGCAGAACACTCTGACATTCTTTCTGCGAGGGTTCCGGCGCCTCGCTGAACGACCTCCTGCAGTCGATCTCCTGCCGGCGCCATTTTCCGTACGGAAAACGATTCGCGGCGGGAAATCGCTCCCTGACCCCTGCTGGACCTCCAGGAACTTTTGGCCAGCTTGGGGGGGGGCCTCCTGACCCCCACAAGACCCCCACAAGACTTGCCAAAAGTCCAGCGGGGGTCCGGAAGGACCTCCTGCCGTGGAATCGTGTTGGTCTATGGCCGCCGCCATTTTTCGGCGCCATTTTCCAAAATGGCGCCGGCTGAAGACAACAAGATTCAATAGCAGGAGCCCGTTCCGGACCGCTGCCGTTCCGGACCGCCGCTGGACACCCAGGTTATTTAAGTCATTGGGGGAGAGTTCGGGAGGGTGGGGGATTTAATTTAAAGGGTCAGGGGTGGGTTTTAGGGGGTTTTAATGTGCCGGCTCACGATTTTACGATTTTTCACGATATTTTACCCCCCCAAACGGCAACAATACGATTCCCTCCCCCTCCCAGCCGAAATCGATCGTTAAGACGATCGAGGACATGATTCACATCTCTAATATATATACATATATAAACAAGGAAAATAACGTCAGACATAAAATGATGCATGTCACATAAAACGATGTACGACGCACTAATGGGTCGTTCAACATGATACTGCATTGCGTGTCATGATAACAAGTTGTGCAACTTACCTACATGATATGTAAAGCTGTAATTCCCCTTACCCCAACCATCTTTTTTATTGCGGATGCTAAATGCCATATTTCTGCTTTATTTGTAGCATTTTGATGATTCTAGGCCTTAATTTTTAAAGTGTCACAAAAACAAAACAGTTGAAATATTATGCGACCATAAATACTTGAAAAGACCTAGGGATGGTAACTTTCTAAGCAGCGCATGGGCACACATTGGTATATGCGCATCGGTGTGTGTCCAGGGAAGCAATGATTTTATAACTTGTATGTACATGCGCACCTTTTTACAACTTACACTTCCTCCATAGCAGAAGTAAACTTATACAGCAGTGAACCTGAGTGCATGTTGGGGCATGTAAGTATTTACATGTACATCTCTTGGCCATACCGCAAAATACCTATGCCCCACCCATATCACACTCAGACCACGCCCCTTTTTGAAATCAAGTGAGATGTGTGTGCATCAGGAGATACACATGCATTGGGATGGCTTGTAAAATTTGTTGGGCTTGTGCAAGCCTGACTTGTACGTGCATCTCCCAATTTTGGCATATGCTGGGCTTTTAAAATTCACCTTTCAGTTTACAATTTATGGTTAAAATTCTTATCTATGCACCATCTATGCAGTAGGCATAGATGCAAAATCATGGAAACAATAGCCTATCAGCTGGTTTGTCATATTTGAATCCAGCACATCAATAATATATGGCACATTTTATCGCTGAAGCAGACAACTTCTAAAAATTTGTATACCAGTAAAAATTTGTATACCAGTAATATTTGGCTAAAGATAACTGGATTATTTTAACCAGATAACTTTGCCACAGTCTCTAGCCTACTCAATATGGATGGCCATGTTGACTAATGTATGAAGATCATTTTCCCTTTGCATTGTCTTCCACCTGATTGTATAATTTTTCTGCCTGCGATCTTCTAGCTCCCTCAGAGTGTACAGTCTGTAAAGTTATTATTATTGTACATATAATTTGGTTGTATATTGCTTATACCTGTACCTTACCTGTACCTTATACCTGTACCTCCTCATGGTACTATTCCTATATTGCCTCCTTCTTACCGCCTTCCTTCGCTGCTGCCTCTCATCCTTCTATCTTCCCATCTGCTCCCCCCTCCCTGTTTTTTGTATTTTCCATCCTTTTCAGTTATATTGTAAACCGGTGTGATGTTCCCATGAATGTCGGTATAAAAAAGTTAATAAATAAATAAATAAATATCATCCAGGAAGACTGGCAGCTAGCAATCTACATTATGATATGTTCTTATGTTCTCCATTAGTTTGGTTGAATCCAGTATTTCCCCGAATGATCGTCATGCCTCAGATTCATCCTACTGACCCTTCTAATAAATTGTCCATCTGATTTACCAATTAACTTTTCCCTTGCTCTAATTGATGGATCTGTGATCATTTTTGCTCTCCAACTCATTAGGATGATATGGAAATAGACGAGTGTCAGCCTGGTGAATGGGCCATTACGGACCATGACACTTTCTGGCATGGAAAGTATTACGCTTCTCCCACTTTGAATTGAGTATTTTATCATCAGTTGATCACATATCATCAATTCCTATCCAGTACATCCAAATGCTGATGGGTTTGAATGCTAGGTGCTTGCCATACTTTTTTGCAAAAGCTCTTTCTTTGTCCAAAATTGGAATGAATGAACACACATCTAACTCACTCTTGTCTGACCTAAAGAAAAAGATTATACATGAAGGAGATCAGTAGGAATATCATTTCTAATGACAAAGGTAGGCAGTCAGTATGATGAAACTGATGGAAAAGCTAATTGAATACTTGGTTACATAAAGGTAAGCAAGGTACCACTAGGTAAAAAGAGGGAAGTACTATTACCACTTTATAGGTCTCTGTGAGACACCACTTTGAGAAATGTGATCTTGGATACCACATCAGCAAAATGATACAGATAAGGTAGATGTAATTCAATGGAAGGCCATCAAAGGTTTGCTTGACTTGAACTATAACATATTTAAAAGAGACTGAAAGAGTTTATGGTGTACTCCAGAAAAAAGAAGGAAAAGGAAGATATAATAGAAGCATTCAAATATCTAGCCCGCTTCAATAAAAATACCAAAAGTACCATTTTCTGTGGAATGAAGTGTTTGAGGACAAGCAGTCATCCTATGAATCTCAAGGGTACAAGAATCTAAAACTACATGAGAAAATGCATTTTCAGTGCGAGGGTAATGGACACCTGGAACAGACTTGCAGTGGAGATGATGTGAACCAAAACAATGGCAGAATTCAAGCATGCAGAGGAAAGATATTTTTGTTTTTATGTTTTAGGAATAAATTATACCTGGATAACACCAAGTACAAAAAACAAAGCTATGAGCCACACAAAATTATCCAAGAAATATAAAAGTCCACAAATAACAGTAAAAAAACAGGAACTTTTTGAATAATAAATATCACGAAGATGCCTAAATATTTAAATTTTGATAACAAAAGCTTGCTCTTAAATTATAAAAGCACTGTATACAGTATATCTGTTTGGATAAATCAAAAAAAAAATGAACTTTGATGGAAACAATATGAAAATACATCTAAAATACCTTTCTGACATGAAGTATGACAATTGTTTGCATCAAGGAAAAAAATAACAGATTTACCTACTGTCTATAATCCTCTTCATTCCACAGGTGAAAATTGATTTGTAAACTGGAACCACTTTACTCCATTTCACATCAAACAGAAGGTCATGACTTATAGTGCATTTTAGTAAGACTTACAAGTCATAAAATTTCACATTGTTGGCTTTCACTGATATTTTTTTCTGCACTGAACACATTTTGAGTGCAAGTTTTAGAGGAAAAAGGTACATATGGAAATAATATTCTGTACCTATAAATCAACTACTTGGATCTATGTAATTTTTATTTTTCACCTGGTTTCCTTTGTAGTATTGATTATAACATGGAAAGATAGCACGGTACTGGATGTAAATCTAGCAGTGCACAAATGAGGAAGTTAACCTGCTAGTCTTCCATGGTGTGTTCAGAAAGATTACATGCCCAAATTCCAATGAACCTACTTTAATCATTTTAGACAAAGATGTTTACAACAAAATGCTTTGTTTTACAACAGGAAGTCTAAGGTTTATCTCAAACAACACAAGTTTGAAGGAAGTGGTATATGTCTCAAACCTGACATGCATTCATTATTTTGCAAGGTAACGGTATCTGACCTTTGGCCTGCATCAGACCTGCTGTATTACTCATGTCTTTCTTGCTTATTTAGTTAACTACTTACTTCCTCTTGCTAGGAATTTTAGACACTTTTACATGTTTAATGTTATATTGGCATCTGTAACTCTGTAATAATGCCCACTTGTAAAGCTGAGTAATTTTTTCCTTCCTTGTTATTTAACCTCAGCTATTATATAAAAGAATAAAACTTCAGTGGGATTGCATGTAAAAATACTGCATGCACCTTCTAAGCTGTCATGGGCTTCTGCAAGACCATAGACAAGATGTCTCCTTCCTGTCTGTTTTCATTGCCCTCTTCACCCTTTTTTTGATAAACTTTTTTTACTTTCAAATATTACGAATGAAACAATAGATGCTGTGATAAACTAAGTGCATTTAGAAGAAATAAAACAATTTACCTATTATGTTTCCATAGCTTTGTGTGTCTATAGAAACCAAACAGTAATAACATTGTGCTGTGCATTTTTGCCTATTAAATAAAACTTTTCATTACCAATATTCCTGACTGCTACTCATTAAAAAAATGCTTTCCTCCTATTTCATGTTCTTAACCTCTGCAAACAAAAGAATTTCCACCAGGCACTGATCATATGAAAACTGTCCTCAGGACATATTTCATGCTATATAGATATTGAGAAGTATGGCAAAATACAGACTTAAATATATTCTATAATCTGTATGCTACTTAAAGCCAGATGACATACACTTCTAGGAAATGTTAATTTTATTGGTGTAAGCATAAAAATCTCAACCTAAATCATGTAGAATTGACAACATGAATCTCAATAAAGCTTATTGTGAAATACTTTCTTACTTTCCACACTACAAAAATCCATATGTAAAGTATATAACTATCCCTGAAGACTAAATAACATTGGCTTTGGAGAAAATAAACAATTTGTAGCTTTGAATTGATCTAGTTTTTATTTGTCTCAAAACCTGATATTGCCAAAGAAAATGACCAGTACATTAAACATTTTTATGTTGTAAATTGACAAATTCACTAAATGTGAGATGCAGTGAAGTTTCCAATGAATATTCATACAATTTCAGCAATCCATTAGCAAGCCTTAAGACAAAGACTTTGCTCCTCAATCACATTTAACAACACTATATGTAGATTTAATGGGGAAAACAGCACTTAGAAAAGTTTAACTTTAATGTATCAAACTCCAGGTGCCAGAGTTTCAGGGAAATAGCCAATAATAGCCATTTTTAACATATTTGATGGGACTGATTATGCAATGTGCAACTCTAAATGGCTTATAGCACATTGTAACATGGTTCCATCCCATTGGCTGCAGTAGGGTGCAGGCAGATGGATGACAGTGACAAGGAGAGAAGTGCTTTGCTTAGCCATGCGTTAAGATGCCATCCAGAAGCTCTGTGCACTGCAGACACTTCATTAGGATGCCAGGATAATGGTAAACTACCACTCAGAGTGACACCCCATTTCCTGCTTACTGAGCTCTCCAACCTCGGCAGATGTCAACAATCTCACAGTGCTACAGAGCAGACCTAACTTTCCAGCCACTTTGACTCCAAATTTTTTTTCTCTTAACAGTGCCATACATTACATGCCATATGTAACCCTGAATCCTACACTGAGAAAATGTGCTCTCTACAGCAAATCACTACACTTGACACTGGTACTGTATGTGCACTGTAAAGAACAGTTAGTCATTAAATCTAGATTATAATTTCCTGCTCATTTGAATGGAGATTGCTCATATAGTGAGAACTGGAGTAGAAATGAAATCCATATCAGAACTGTGGAAACTACATGGAACCTTGACTCAAAAGAGCTCCTGGGATTCTTGGGTTTTAATTCCAATTCTGTCATTGTCTCCTTTTGTGACAAATAACGTTCCTCTCTTAAACCCACTGTATTTATGTGGTAATAATCTTCCTCTGCTGTTGCCAGGCCTCCATCTCAGTAGCTATATACTGATTTCTGTTATATTATGATTGTAAAGTATTTTGAGGCCCTGCTTGAATAAGAGACCAAAGCATTAATATTACTTTTATTGTTATTATTATGACAAGAATGTGTGATTCATAATAAACTTTGATTTATCTATAAGTATATGATTGATTCCTATGAGACAAGTTTCCAGATCAGCTTCCAGAAGTGCTGTGGTTTACTGTGCAAATTCTGTGGCCACAGGAGATGATGCATCATTAACATACAACTGCAGAATTC